>NC_140165.1:319976301-319981301 GCF_963971535.1 Notolepis coatsorum
CAGCAGAGTCCAAGTGCGGAGCTCCTATTTTCTGACGCGCAGACTTGGTGTCACACAAAACGCTGCTCGGCGTTTTGGTTGACATCGAACTGCATTTAATGTGACGCCGATCTGCATTTTACTCTGACCACTCGCTCCGTGCCAAGAGAGATGTTTGAATGGCTTTTCTAAATGAAGTGTGTAAAATTGCCAGTTTTATTTCGAAATATTGGAAACGGAGATAACATAGAATGTTATCTCCGTTTCCAATATTTTGAAATAAAACTGGTGCTTTTATTTCATGCAATGCGTGTTTGTCATTTCAGCACCAGCGCTGTCCACCTCAAGCCTATACGGTACATTGCACCTCGCTGCCTATATACCTGTTATTCAAGTGCGTAAAACTGCCCGTTTTATTATCGAAATATTGGAAACGGAGATAACATACTCTTTATTTTGACATCGGATGACGACGACATGACAGAAGTTGAACAGCGTGGGGACAATTGTGTAAACTGGCGCGTGACATGTAGGAAATTGGTCCGCGGAGGTCCGCTCGACTATGAAAGCTCAAAGAGTCCAGTGGACCTCCGCGGAGTCTGCTCTGTGTACAGTCTGCTGGACTATGGGAGGGCCTTAAGGCTTTAAAACCTGGAAACAGTCAGTAATGCTTTAAAACCTGGAAACAGTCAGTAAGGCTTTAAAACCTGGAAACAGTCAGTAAGGCTTTGAAACCTGGAAACAGACAGTAAGGCTTTAAAACCTGGAAACAGTCAGTAAGGCTTTAAAACCTGGAAACAGTCAGTAAGGCTTTGAAACCTGGAAACAGACAGTAAGGCTTTAAAACCTGGAAACAGTCAGTAAGGCTTTAAAACCTGGAAACAGTCAGTAAGGCTTTGAAACCTGGAAACAGTCAGTAAGGCTTTGAAACCTGGAAACAGACAGTAAGGCTTTGAAACCTGGAAACAGACAGTAAGGCTTTGAAACCTGGAAACCATTTCAATGTTTCAATGAAACCGTTTAGGCTCTAAGCCAGGGATTCTCAAACTTTTTCATACAGTGACCCCATTTAATTTAGGACTTTTTTTGGGGACCCCCCCCATTGCGTAATTTCAACGTGGAATTAAGGAATATCAAAATAAAAGCACACGTTGTTGAACTTGATCACGCATATTTATTAGAAAATGTAATTACAGCAGCACTATGTTATCAATACACATTTCTAAAACGAGGCATATTTAGCCAAAATATGTTGCCAGAACATAAAAAAATTAAAAAATCACCTACCCGCGACCCCAATTTGGGTCGCGACCCATAGTTTGAGAACTACTGCTCTAAGATGTCTGCCCCCCCCCCCGACGGAAAGACCTCATGATACAGTAAGTAGAGCAGCGTATCGCTGCTGTCGGGTGAAGGCCTTGTATCTCCAAAAGGGGTCAACCTTTCAGGGACTAAGAATAATAACCTCATTTACTCATGTAATTTCATAGTTATAGCTGTACTCTGCGTTTTGAATGGGTTCCATGTCCCATAAGGAGAGCCGTATAGGCTAGCAAGATAATTAGATTAGATAGATTAGATTAGATTAGATTCAAATGTATTGTCATCACACAGCATCTGGTGGCCTCCAACCAGAGTGCAAATGTACAGTAGCAGTAAAGTGCAACAGCAATATATACAATGTGCAGGTGATTAAACTGGGTAAAAAATATACAAATGAGTACTACTGAGTGTAGTGCTAATCAGATGCATGTACAGAGCTGTAGTATAATATGCACAATGATACAGGTGTAAAGACAGTATGGTAGTTAGTCATACTGGCCAGCAGCATAATGAGTAATAGTAGGATATGTACAGATTAGGGCTGGGCGATATAATGATAACGATAAATATCGCGATATATTTTAATAATCGATATCGAATATCGAAGAAAAAACAGAGACAGTGGACAGACTTGTCTTTCTTGCCTGCAACTTAAAGTAATGGCTTTGCTTGTCCAAATGACCATACTGACCAAATTGAGATTTATTTTTCTCTTGTCCATTTATTTTGTTTGCTTTCTAATTTAAAATACAGTTTGAAACCGTCTGTACACGGTAGGCTATGTGTGCTAGCAGAGCTAGACTCCAGTCACGAGTCACGGTGCACGGGTTTGTCCACCAAAAAAGCGCCATAAGATAGAAAAGAAACGAGCAGAGCCAGAACTGTTCAACTCCCCTGGAGCCACAGCCAGCAGAGAAGCCGGTTTACTTTAGCTTTTAAACCAGCTGCAGCCTGAGAACTGGAGTGTGAGGGGATGTAACGACAAAGAATTGCTGCAAAATAAACATACATCTGTTGTTTAAAAAAAAATAAAAAAAAAATAAATAAAAAAAATTACCTATAACAATTTCGATAATTATCGATATCGAGAAATATGATAACATTATCATATCGTTATCGCGATATGATTTTTTGCCATATCGCCCAGCCCTAGTACAGATATAGATATAGTATCTACTAGGGGTGTAACGGTACACAGAAGCCACGTTCGGTACGTACCTCGGTATTGTGGTTACGGTTCGGTACAACAGAAACAAAATATTTATAATTATTATTATATATTTATGATAATTATAAAAATTATTATTATTAAATAGAAGAGTTTTCTATAGGCTTGCCGTGGTAGTCAGTGATACTGGTGTCATTCTGTGTTCAGGCATCCACTGAGTAAATGAATTGCCTACTGCCCCATTAACAACTTATCCTAAGTTTCAGTTTCACTTGTAGAGAGGATTTAACTTGACGAGACTGAAGACTATAGAGAACAGATGACATGTTACAACAATGGCAGAGGATTATTTGGATTTAAACACAGTAGCAGTTCAACTGGAGAGGAGCTCAGATGATCAGTGCGGAAAAGTATGTTTCTTTTTTTTATTTGATCAGCTGTGCCTGTGAGAGAGAGTCTGCGGTTGTTGGTGTGTGTGTTGGCGACACGCGGCGCGTGTGTTGTGTTGTGTGTGTCTTTCCATTGGTTTCATTTGGTTAACATTATTGGGCGAATAAGAAAACGAAAGAAAACTGTAAAATTGTAATGCCCCTGCAGCTGTTCCAATGTAAATGTGCCTCCTCCGTGCACTTTCGCCCGCTCTGAAGTCGGACTCGGTGTGCCCGGCCACACGCGTTGTTCTCGCACGGAACCCGCTGGTATGTTTGCGCTGTGAGGCGTATTCTTCGTATGGCTGCACGTACCTCACTGTGATGGCCGTACCGTAAATTCGCGGGATGAATACACGTAGCATTACACCCCGAGTATCTACAGATATGTAAAATTACTACTGTATGTCGTGCAGGTAAATAAAGACAGGTGTAGATCGATAGATAGATATGCGGTATGAGAATAACTATATATATATATATATATATATATATATATATATATATATATATATATATATATATATATATATATATATATATATATATATATATATATATACTGTATATGGTGTAAATATAATGGACCATGGCAAAGGTGTTCATAAGATGTTAGTACAACAACAAACTATAGATCCAATTGTTTTGTTTTGTCACTTCACTACAATGGAAACACAATCAATATACTCCATTGATTATCCTGAAACTAGATATACTGAGGATGAGGTCAGCGTGTGTGAGAGAGAGAGATAGAGAGAGAGAGAGCCAGAGGAGAGACAGAGAGAGAGAGGGAGAGAGAGACAGATATGGAGTGGGAGAGAGAGCGAAAGAGAGAGGGATAGAGAGAAAGAAAGAAAGAAAGAGAGAGGGAGAAAGGGAGAGAAAGGGAGAGAAAGAGAGAAATAGAGAGAGAGAAGATAGATAGAGAAGAGGGAGAGAGAGAAGAGGGAGAGAGAGAGGGGATCTATAAATGTGCTGAGATGGAAATTGGGTCTTTGAACTCCCCTAAGCTACCTGCCATATAGAACTGGGCCTGTCACTCAATCACTCACACACACACACACACACACGCACACACACACACACACACACACACACACACACACACACACACACACACGCACACACACATTGATTGATTGATTGATTGAAAACTTTATTAACAGATTGCAGAATGGGTACAATACAGTACAGCTCAATACACACAATTGTTAAGGGGATGCAGACCAGAGAAAGACTTTCGTCTTGTTTACATCAGGGTCCCCCATTTTCAATTCATCATAACATATATGACATACATGACATACAGATAGTCAGTACTGCTACATCTATACATTTATGACATACCAGATTTGCAAATACAGTACTGTTTGTGATACAGAAGGAGTCAAGAAAAGGGAGTATATACATTTGACGTAGAAACTGTACATTGGAGGAGGTTGGGTGGGTGGGGGGGGGTTGGGTACACTGGGGTATTGACAACCATACTGGGTAATTTACATTGGAGGTGGTTGGGGGGGGGGGGGGGGGGGCACACTGTATAAACAAGCAAAACTGTACATTGAGGGGGGGGGGGGGGGAGACACTGTATAAACAAACAGTGTCGCACACGCACACACCTGCACACGACTGCATCTGACCTTTCTGAAAACCACCACATCACCTCACTCACTCTGTGAGTGACTTGATTGATTGACTGGGTGAGTGAATGAGTCAAGTTAGTGACACTGCATCACTGGACCCCGGCAGGCTGACCCTCTGAAGGTCAGCTGATGTTCAACGTTTACATTTAGTCATTTAGCTGAACGCTTTTATCCAAAGCGACTTACAAGTTCTGTACGACAAGTCATCAGGAAGGGCACAGGACAGTGAACCCCTTTTTATGTGGCTTCTCTCTCTTTGTAAAGTGTCCTTGAGTCTGAGAAAGGCGCTTCCAATTTATTATTATTATTATTATTATTATTATTATTATTATTATTATTATTATTATTATTAATTATTATTATTATTATTATTATTATTATTATTATTGTATGTGCATCGTGGCGCAGTGAACTACAGCTGCTCTGTCGTCTCCGAGCCTGGTGAAGGGCAGGGACGAC
>NC_140165.1:319986301-320036301 GCF_963971535.1 Notolepis coatsorum
TAATCTTGCAGACTATGCTACTGCTTTTTTTATATATATATATATATATAGCGCTTTTATCCAAAGCGGCGAAGCGCTTTACAATTTGTTCCTCACATTTGACCCATTCACTCACACATTCACACACCGACGGCGGAGGCGACCATGCAAGGTGCCACAACCTGCTCATCGGGAGCAATTTGGGGTTAAGTGTCTTGCTCAAGGACACATCGACACGCTGCCCGGGAGGAGCGGGAATCGAACCGGGGAACATCCGGATTGCCAGACGACCGGTCTACCTGCCGAGCCACAGTCGGTCGCCCCTGACCACCGGGTCGCTCCGCCTGATGTTAGCTGTGCAGCCTCCTGCGCCGCCACTACTTTTCACACCGGTCAACGACAACTGTTTTATTTGAATACATTTCCATCGCTGTTGTCCATGGCACCAGGTAGCGTCAACATTTTAGGCAACCAACTTGTGTTCAGCGTTTCTCTGATTGGCCACGACGCCCATGTGACCGCGGCAGCGCGAGAGAGCGGCAGTGCGGAAATAGGCTGCATTCTATTGCCATGCTCTGCGACAAACTCTAACCTTAACCAACTCCGAAACAATGCCTAAACTTAACCCTAACCTTAACCAACTCCGAAACAATGCCTAAACTTAACCATAACCTTAACCAACTCCGAAACAATGCCTAAACTTAACCGGCGAAAGAATGCATGTTAAAAAAAAATAATAATAAATAAATTGAAGGGATTCGAACTTGTCACCAACGCACCGCAGGATCCACAGCAAGGCAGCGAACAAATTGAGCTAACCGTCGATGTTAAAAGAGGGGGGATTACGGCTGTATAATGCTGCAGCAGAGCTCCGCGGGAGAGCTCCGCTCTGCCGCTGCCGCATCGCAGCGGGGGCGTGGCTAGGCGCAAGCTGGTTGCCTAAAATGATTAAGCCACCAGGTAGCCTGTTACACCTTCTGCCCACAAGAGGGCAATATTACCTACTGCTCTAGAATAATGTAACCCGTAAAAAAGCACAATTCAAAGTGTGTACAAAAAGGAACTGGCAGCTAGTTGGTGCTGGTTCAGATGCACGTTCCTGACACGTCCTGACCAATCACAAAACAGGGCAGTGACTGCGACTGAATGACAATTTTGTCTTTAGTGGTTGACGTCCAATCGATTGGTGTCAATTCATAAATCACATTTGAGATTAAAAACTAAACCAAATAAATGTTGTGCCCCCTGATAATTTAACCCTCCTGTTATCTGTGGGGTCAATTTGACCCCATTCAATGTTTAACATATCTAAATTGCTTATTTATTAGCTTATTATTTAATGACTTTTCCTAATTTACTGAGGACAGATAGGTAAACATAAAACACGATGATATGTTTTTCAATGTCCCGTAGAGACACGCATTTGTGTTCCTTGGGGTCAATTTGACCCCAGGCTGTTTTAACATGACATAAAACATATAAAAATGTCAACATTTTACACATATTTATTTTGATTGTTTAGGATGATATTGAGGTGACTATTACATGCAAATGTATAATCTTAAAAAACCTCCCTCTGCTTTAGGGCCCTAATCTAACATACCAGACCTGCAGTGAGAGAAGCACTCATAGTTCACATGGGGGACGGGAGACCTAGGATGGCTTAGAGTAGACGACAGAGTACAGCAACTTGCAATGGGCCTGGTCTTCAAGATACACTATACGACCGGGGTGCCCATGTACATGTCAAAATACTTCCCAAAGGTCAGTGAATACCACAACCACTACACCAGAGGAAGCTCAACAAATCATGTTAAACCCAGATTCGGCTCAAACAAGGGACTAAACACGTTTCGCAATTATGCCACAACAAGGTGGAACGCCCTACCCAAAGCTGTAAAGGAATGTGAATCCCTGCCCACATTCAAAACCGCTCTTAAAGAGCACCTACGGGAGGCTGCAATTCGAAACTGGCCACCGTAAATGCCCAAAACCCCCACCACCTCCTAATAGACAGTCTCCTCCCCACCGCATGTATATATTCCCTCCCCGCCGTATGTATATTTCCCTCCCACCCACCCACCCCCTCCTAATGTACAGTCCCCTCCCCATCATATGTATATACTCTGTCAGGATCTAGGGGTAACAGTACTGTATATTTGAATACCGTTTATGTCACAAATGTATCAGTACTAAATACCTATATGTCCCTATGCCATAAATGTCATGTATGTTGTGTATGTCATAAATGTCTATATGAAATGAAAATGGGGGACCCTGATGGAAACAAGACAAACGTCTTTCTCAGGTCTGCATCCCCTTAACAATTGTATGTATTGAGCCGTACTGTATTGTACCCATTCTGCAATCTGTTAAATAAAGTTTTCATTCATTCATTCATTCATTCATTCATTCATTCATTCATTCATTCATTCATTCATTCATTCAGACTTCCCACAAGAACTCTGATACTTCCTGTGAAATGGGGAGGGGGATGTGTGCATAATACCTACATTGCTAGAACTCATGATATTTCCAGCAACATGGTGACAGGGCCGGGGGGGGGGGGGGGGACTTCCAGTTCCTGTAAGCAGTGGCGGCTGGTGAATTCTTCTCCGGGGGGGGGGGGGGGGGGGGGGGCGCTATACCAAACATTTTGCAAACATGTACCGAGGCACGCATTGGCGAAACCACACACTGAGTAGCCTACTGTGCACGTCAGAGCTTCGGCGAAACCACAAGGTACGAATATTTAAGTAGGTAGAGTACAACTATCACCATTGCCATCAATCAATATATGATCACAGTCAATGCAGCCATGTCTCCAATAGCGCCTACACAAACACGCACGCCCAGGTCTCTCTCTCTCTCTCTCTCTCTCTCTCTCTCTCTCTCTCTCGCTCTCTCTCTCTCTCCCACGCCCGTATTCAGATACGTCCAATAATAATCACAGATGTATATCTTGTCATTTTAAACAAGTTACCATTATATTGTCCCGGGTGATTATGCCCGCCCGCGGCGAAATTAATTAGTATCCCCCTCTATCTCTCTCTTTCTCTCTCTCTCTCTCACACACACACACACACAGCATGACGTGGAATCCGAGCTATCGTTACAAGACTTACATAGACTTACCATCACAAGAGTTGATATTCAGCTGTCCACCACAAGCCATAATCCACTTTTTTTTTTAAATCCACTCAAAAAGAAACTCCAGTAACAGTCCATACCATGGGTAGCTAGCTGGTAGCTGCATCCAGCTAGCCATATAGCTTCTTGTTAGCCACCACAAGTACCACCAGCTAGAAAACGACAGAGTATATCCTTCTTCTGTTTGTTGATTGTTTCTGAATTGAGGAGATATCAGGCTGATGAGGTCGAAACTCTTTCACTCCAGTGTTCATCTCTCAAAAGGTATTGTTTTGAGGGATTTACCTGCATTCGAGGTTGTAATGTCCTGCCTTCATGATCCATGGTAGCTACTAGTAAGCTAGCAAACTCTCCGGACTGGGGGAGTGACAACACAGCAGGAAGGACCCTGATTGCTTGGAGCGCTAGTAAAACGCGCTCCGATTACATCATATTACATCATATTTGAACGCACTGATAGGCGAAATGTATTTGCTTGACTTATTTAATTGGCTGCGATGATACAGCGATGATACCAGTGGACGCCCACTGTGTGCACGCTATGTCTCGCCCAGCTTTAGAGATACTCTATATCATATCAGACAGTGACGTCATGTGAATCACAACACAATGATTTATATTTGATATATTAACGTTATTGTGCATTTGAAACACAAACATACTTAAAATGAGTAAATATTATTCATTTTAAACATGTTTATTTTATTTTTAGGGGTCTAAAATAAAAATAAAAATAAAATATTTTCTTCTTCTCCTGCTCTCTTTACCAGGGGGGGGGGGGGGGGGGCGGCGCCCCAGCGCCCCCTATGGGCGGGCCGCCACTGCCTGTAAGGATATTGACACAGCATGGGAAGGGGATGTGCATAATACCTACATTTAGTACTCTGATATTTCCAGTAACATGTGGACATATGGTTCCCGCGAGGACATTGTAGTAGTTTACGCAACACTAGGGAGGAGCAAACATGTAAACGCTTGCATAGCAGTTTTCATATAATAGCACCACTTCTCTTGATGCTCTGTGTGGTTTCCTCTTCATGTTCTCTCTCTCAATTGAAAATGACCGAGAAGGAAAAGGTGTTCTGTAAGTGACGTTTTTGTCACAGCTCTCTGACGGTGAAAGTGACTCAGAAGAGAATGTGTCTGAGACCCTGATTATGAGGCGTCCTCCTCTGGTGAGAACGAGAGCCTTAGTGCAGATGCTCCTGTTGTCTCTCGACCACAAGCACGACACGCTACTTTACCATGGAAACGTTCTTTTTAGCTCTTTTTATTTAATTAATTAATTCTAGTGCTGTCAGGCGATACAAAAAAATGTATCTAATAATTACAGGATTTGCGATTAATTAATCCAATTAATCGCATTTTAATCACATTATTAACCCTTTTAGGCCTGATATTCTATATTCTATAATCATATTTCAAATTGCATGTGTCCGGATGGCAGAATTCAGTACTGTATCTACAAAACCTTCTGTTTAATCATCTTCCCTTTGTTCATTTGCTTAGATTTTTCAGGTCTGGTCAATTTTAGCATGGTGTTATTCACAGTCAAAGATAGAATTTTTTTTATTGATGTTCTCATTTGGTTCATTACAATTTACTCAAGCCTAGTAACAGACACAGTATTTCTGACACTGGGAATACAGTCCCTGAGATCCATAGATGTCCCTAGAATCAGATACCAAGAACATGCAAATGGTCCATATTAAAAAAAGTCTGTAAATGTGTATTCTACGTTCTTATGGAATGAATGAGATAAAAAAAATAAAAATTTAAATAGATTTTATTTTTTTTAAAGACATTTTGAGTTCATTTCCATAACGCGCTAATTTGCTGTGTAATTAATTCATCTAATTAACGCGATAAACTGACAGCCCTAATTAATTCATTTAATTTTAGCTACTGTTTATATTGTACATAGTCCTGTATATTGTGTATTGTATATTGTGTCCTATATGTCACTTTGTGTTGTATATTGTCTAGATCTTTTTTTTATATCCACCGTGGGAATGGGGGAACTAAATACAAATGTTCTGTATGTCTTGCACAAATGGAAAACTGACAATATAAAGTTGATTTAGACTTTTACAAAAATGGAACGTTATCATGGTCCCGCTCCCGACTTGAACAGCAGGGTAGAGGCTTAGTGCTGCTAATGTCATATAAATGCTTCCCGGCCCCCCATCAGATACATGTCCAAGACATAAAGCCACTAGGGGTGTTTGGGGACAGTTGGAAGGAGTTGGATGGGACCCCCGACCCACCTGCAAGCCTACATTGTGTTGCTCATTTTGCCGGAGTGTACAAATCAAAAGGAGAAGCAACAGCAAGCCTTTGGGAACGCTGACGCTGGAAGGGCAATATTTCCAGCCACTAGGGTTGGGTGCCGTTCACATTTGAAGGATAACAGGAGAGTTAACACTTTCACTGCCACACACGAGAATACTCAGGTTTATTAATACATGGTTGAAAGCCACTCACGAGATTTCTCTGATATTTTTTTTTTTAGCGATCTGAAATCATATTGCATCACGCAAGCCTACCCAAGTATACACGAGCGGCGCCGGCGATCATATGTGGAAAAAAGCGCCCCCTATCGTCTCCCAGATGACATAAGGGATTTTGGAATGGACTCAATGAAAATGGATGGGGAAAGAAATCCGGTACTCCACATTTTCCAGTCCACTGATGCAGCCGGAGTACCAGCGTTCATTCAGGGGGCTCTGAGCCCCGCGGAATCATGTACTGCACTGTACACACGTTGGATCAATAAAAGTCGTGGACTCTATCGTTCTATCGTTCATTTCTCATCATTTCTTTTTTTATATAACGGACTACAATGGGATAAAAAAGCGGAGAACTTAGAACATAGAATCATTAAATAAACGTTATAAGGTCTCACCCAGTGAAATACTGAAGCCTTTTTCATTGAATTGATAGGGTCCGCCCCCTGTTGTACGGCACCACATGCATTACACACCAGCTCTAGCCCACGAGCGTTGTGCCAGGAACAGAGCGTGAATGGGTTGTTGGTGCCAATCTGCACGCCAGGGAGGACATACTTGTCCGTTTTTGCAGTCACGTCCCGCTCCGTGTCATTTAAAGAACATCGACCTGTTACTGTGACGTCCTTAATGTCGGTACATTTAACAACACCCCTTGACTGTCAGGTGTGTCAGTGGATTATTGATTATTGACTATTCTCTGTATTTGTCTGACCACTATAGTCCCTGCGATTCCTTCCCCGGCTGATCGTACAGCTGAACCCCGCGGTCGTCGTGGGCAAACCAACCAGAAGAGCCCGTTTCTCTGTTTCCCTGACGATAAAGCGATCAATCAACCAGCTTGGTTATTATTGATCTGTGTGTGTGTGTGTGTGTGTGTTTGTGTGTGTGCGTGTGTGTGTGTGTGCGTGTGCGTGTGTGTGTGTGTGCGTGTGCGTGTGCATGTGTGTGTGTGTGCGTGTGCGTGTGTGTGGACCACTTGTCAGCCGTCTGTGAGGATGCCGGCTCAGATATGCTGATTGATTGGAGCAGGCAGAGCCACTCTATAGGCAGGGAAGCAGAGGGATGACTGTTGGTCAGTCGCTGCACTGTAAAAAGAAACTGTTAAAGAGCTAAAGAGATTGGTTTTATCGGGTATCACAGTGGCTAAAAAGCTGATAGCATCACGATGGTTCCAACCGGAAAAAATTTGCCGAAAGGTCTGGATTATTACATATCTCGATGTGATTTATCAAGAAATATCTACAGCAAGAATTTTGTGTCTCAATGAATCCAAAATGACATTGTGGTTAGAAGTGGTGGAGAAAATAAAAGCTAGCATATAATGGTAATGTCTGGTTAGGAGCGAGGGAAAATGGATGGATTATCCAATGGGGGGTCCGGGAGGAGGGGGGTACGAGCTGGAGCATATGTGTGTAGGTTTTTAGATAACAGGTATTAAGGGTATATCCTATATATGACAATTAACTAAAATGTGATTTCATTGGATGTGCACTGTCAACTAATGCTTGTGTATCTTATCGTGTGTTGTCATGTTTGTTTATGTGTTTGTTTAAAAAATAATAAAAAAATAAAATACAAAAAACTAAAAGAAACTGTTAAAAAACTGTAAATGTCTGGCGGCAACGGTTGTCAAATACTTACTGTCAAATTACAGTAAAATACCCAAATTAAAATCAAATTAAAAAGCAATTCATTTAAAGAATTCTTATTTTTATTTGAGCTGTTTTTACATTATAATTCAATGTTAAAATTCAAGACAATTAACTCATTCAGCGCCAGGGGTCGCTGTTTACCTTACCCGTTGAAATGCCATCGCCTTTTAACATGGGGATACATGGCTGTGTTTGCAGGCCTAAAGCTATATTATATATTATAGCTATGGATCTAATAATATGGTCGATTGTCATTAAGTTTCTTCCGGTCAAGATGCAAAAAACAGATAATTTCCCCATCCATACATTCCCGTTTTATACCATTGTGAATATTAGTGTAGTTTCACGGCGATCTGGTGTCATTTGCAAAATGCTCTGTAATGGCCGGCAACGTGTATTCTAGTAAAAACGTTATAGTTTCTTCCCTGGACTAGCTACTGTTCTCAAATCAAATTTAGATGATCAGTATTATGTTTCATCATGGATGCATGAAAAGGGGGGGGGGGGGGGGGGGCGCCCCTCCGTGCTTTGATCGCAACCAACGGAACACACCACACACACACACACCACACACACACGCCCCGATCAGCATGAAGGATTTTTTGGATCAACACAATATAGTCCTTACCTTGACCAGGATCTGTCCCGAAAGGAATATTCCAATTATCTGATCGCCATTCTAAGTACTGATGTCGATCAAGGTGCCAACGTAATCCAGCACTGAACATGATCCGGGGGGGCCCGACCCTCGTCGATGCATGCGTTATAAGCGCTTGGCTTGCCCGGCTAGTTAGACCCCGCCCGCAGGCCGGACCACACACCAAGCCACATAGTTTCAAATGGAGTGCAATAGCGGTCGCAAGGCGGCAGGCGGCGGTATTGGACCTTTGCGATATCAGACCCATCCCCAGTGATAACACACAGCTGCCTGCATGTTTATGAATGGAAATATCGAATAAAAGAAATAACGATCCAATAACGTATATACGTGGTTGGCATTCAACGATTGGCGGGCTAACACGTATTAAATCGTTGTTGGCGGCCATTGAGTTAAGCAATGGAATAATCCTGCATTTTACAACCTTTATTTAATGGTTAATATTTTGATCAAAGGTAATTTACTGTATTTTTATGGCATTTACACTTAAAGCATAAAAACAAAAGTAATCTGTAAAATAATACAGTGAATTTCCCGGGAACCATAATTTTTTTACAGTGTGGGTACTAAACATCCCCAGCGGCTGACACCTCTGACCTCTGACCTCTGACCTCAGTTCAGTCCAGGAGGTTTCTGAACGGCCAACACAGTATAACTGTAGAGCGGTTGACCGGCGTGATGATCTCATCAGGTGCAATATGCAAATGGATGGAATAAAATCTGGAAACACGACACTCAAACTAATTGAGCGGTGCAATAAAAGGTAAGTTATTACTGTGTGCGCTGATTAAGTGTTTCCCCGCAGCGGGTCTGGGGGTTCCAAACGTTTTTTGCATCCTGTATACTGCAGTTCTGCTCCTCTCCTTTCCTTCTCTCTCCTATCCTCTCCTATCCTCTCCTTTCTTTCTTTCTTTCTTTCTTTCTTTCTTTCTTTCTTTCTTTCTTTCTTTCTTTCTTTCTTTCTTTCTTTCTTTCTTTCTTTCTTTCTTTCTTTCTTTCTTTCTTTCTTTCTTTCTTTCTTTCTTTCTCTCTCTCCTCTCCTCTCCTTCTATCTCCTCTCCTCTCCTTCTCTGCTTTCCTCTCCTTCTCTCTGCTCTCCTCTCCTTTCCTTCTCTTTCCTATCCTCTCCTTTCCTTCTCTCTCCTCTCCTTCTCTCTCCTCTCCTTCTCTCTCCTATCCTCTCCTTCTATCTCCTCTCCTCTCCTTCTCTCTGCTCTCCTTCTCTCTCCTCTCCTCTCCTTCTCTCTCCTCTCCTTCTCTCTCCTCTCCTTCTATCTCCTCTCCTCTCCTTCTCTCTGCTCTCCTCTCCTTCTCTCTCCTCTCCTTCTCTCTCCTCTCCTTCTATCTCCTCTCCTCTCCTTCTCTCTGCTCTCCTCTCCTTCTATCTCCTCTCCTTCTCTCTGCTCTCCTCTCCTTCTCTCTGCTCTCCTCTCCTTCTCTTTGCTCTCCTCTCCTTTCCTTCTCTCTCCTCTCCTTCTCTTTGCTCTCCTCTCCTTTCCTTCTCTCTCCTCTCCTTCTCTCTGCTCTCCTCTCCTTTCCTTCTCTCTCCTCTCCTTTTCTCTCCTCTCCTCTTCTTCTCTATCCTCTCCTTTTATCTCCCCTCCTTCTCTCTCCTCTCCTTGTCTCTCCTCCCCTTTACTTCTCTCTCCTCTCCTTGTCTCTCCTCCCCTTTCCTTCGTTCTCCTTTCCTTCTCTCTCCTATCCTTCTCTCTCCTTCTCTCCTCTCCTCTTGTCCTTGTCTCTCCTCTCCTATCCCTTCCTTCTCTCTCCTCTCCTTTCCTTCTCTCTCCTCTCCTCTCTCCTCTCATTCTCTCTCCTATCCTCTCTCCTTCTCTCCTCTCCTCTTTTCCTTGTCTCTCTTCTCCTTTCTTTCTCTCTCCTCTCCTTCTCTCTCCTCTCCTTCTCTCCTCTCCTTGTCTCTCCTCTCCTTCTCTCCTCTCTTTGTCTCTCCTCTCCTTCTCTCCTCTCCTCTCCTCTCCTTCTCTCTCCTCACCTTCTCTCTCGTCTCCTTCTCTCATCTCCTCTCCTTGTCTCTCCTCTCCTTTACTTCTCTATCCTCTACTTGTCTCTCCTCCACCTTATCTTCTCTCTCATCTCTCTTCATGTGGCATCGTCAGGTGGCTGCCGTGGGGTAGGCCTATTATGATGGAGATTAAGAGACATATCCTCTTATAATGATGAGACATATCCTCTTATAATGTGTACTTGTTCTGTTGTATTTTTGTATGTGTCCTTTATTTATTTTTTGTTGTGTGTTATGTGTTCTGATTCTGTATTACGTTGCACAAAATGTGGGACCCTCTCGAAAAAACGAGATACTGTATCTCAATGTGGTTTTCCCAATAAAGAATTTCAATATATCATTGTCCGGCAGCGTGGCTACATGAGTAAAGCAAGGCCGTTGTCCAGCAGGGGGCACTCTGTTACGGTGATAGGGACACCGTACGGCTGCGAGTGCCGTCCTTCGGATGAGACGCTAAACCGAGGCCCTGACTGAATTCGGTCGTTAAAGATTCGGTCGTTCCCCGACGTTCCTGGTCAAATTACCAATCAGGTTTGTGACATCAAGGCCACCTAATCATCCTTTCCCCTTAATTGGCTGATATCAATCCCCGTCTCCTGAGCCGTTCAGCCATTGTGTGTAGTGTGATGTGTGCCTGGTGCCAGTGTAATGGCAGCCATTGAGCCTGCGCGTAGCCCAAGGTTAGGTGCTACCAGTGGTGGTGAAGGAGGCCATTTCCACCCTACATTGTGGGGAGCGCTTTGAGTGTCTAGAAAAGCGCTATATAAATGTAATGAATTATATTATTATTATCTCCTTCTCTCTCCTCCCCTTCTCTCTCCTCCCCTTCTCTCTCCTCCCCTTCTCTCTCCTCTCCTTCTCTCCCGTCTCCTTCTCTCCCCTCTCCTTCTCTCCCCTCTCCTTCTCTCCCCTCTCCTTCTCTCTCCTCTCCTTCTCTCCCCTCTCCTTCTCTCTCCTTCTCTCCTCTCTCCTTCTCTCCCCTCTCCTTCTCTCCTCTCTCCTTCTCTCCCCTCTCCTTCTCTCTCCTCTCCTTCTCTCCCGTCTCCTTCTCTCCTCTCTCCTTCTCTCCTCTCTCCTTCTCTCTCCTCTCCTTCTCTCCCCTCTCCTTCTCTCCCCTCTCCTTCTCTCTCCTCTCCTTCTCTCCCCTCTCCTTCTCTCCTCTCTCCTTCTCTCCTCTCTCCTTCTCTCCCCTCTCCTTCTCTCCTCTCTCCTTCTCTCCCCTCTCCTTCTCTCTCCTCTCCTTCTCTCCCGTCTCCTTCTCTTCTCTCTCCTTCTCTCCTCTCTCCTTCTCTCCACTCCCCTTCTCTCCCCTCTCCTTCTCTCTCATCTCCTTCTCTCCACTCCCCTTCTCTCCCCTCTCCTTCTCTCCTCTCGCCTTCTCTCTCATCTGATTCTCTCTCCTCCTCTTCTCTCTCCTCTCCTTCTCTCCTCTCCCCTTCTCTCTCCTCTCATTCTCTCTCCTCTCCTTCTCTCCCCTCTCTTTCTCTCTCCTCTCCCCTATTTTTCCATTCCTTTTTAGCTGCAAGCTACCTCCTTATACTACATCATTATTGGTAAGCTACCTCCTTATACTACATCATTATTGGTAAGCTACCTCCTTATACTACATCATTATTGGTAAGCTACCTCCTTATACTACATCATCATTGGTAAGCTACCTCCTTATACTACATCATTATTGGTAAGCTACCTCCTTATACTACATCATTATTGGTAAGCTACCTCCTTATACTACATCATTATTGCTAAGCTACCTCCTTATACTACATCATCATTGGTAAGCTACCTCCTTATACTACATCATTATTGGTAAGCTACCTCCTTATACTACATCATTATTGGTAAGCTACCTCCTTATACTACATCATTATTGGTAAGCTACCTCCTTATACTACATCATTATTCAAATGGAATGTTGGAACCTATGGCACCCTTTCTAGTGACTGGCTGGTCCTTAACACTTTCCGTGCCGGCCGTGTTTTCCTTTTTACCCCCCTTGAATGCCGCCACCCACTTCAATGATAGCGCTCTCATATTTGTGAACGCATAATCTATGTCTTAAATTATGGCCATGTCTAATCTGGCCGTCGCTTATCAATGACTTGTTTGCAGTCAACATTGTCGAAAGGGATTGTTTTTTAATCGGTTAATTTCCGTTTTATAGCATTTTGAAAATCGCTAGTTTTTTGAAAGTTTCAGGAAAATATAAAGATTCCGTGATAAACAGCCTTTACTGGAATATTCTGGAATACACAAGAAACGTTGTAATTTTTCGGCCTATTTATGAATCGTTTTCAAATAAACGCTAGATTATCGATAGTATATGTGTACTTATGCACGCTAGAGAAGCGAGCTGAAAAATCTAATCTCTCATTTCCTGATCGCACACACACACACACACACACACACACACACACACACACACACACACACACACACACACACACACACACACACACACACACACACACACACACACACACACACACATACACACATAGGGAAAACACTGATATCTCTGTGAAAACAGCTCTGATTATCCCAAGACTGGTCAAATAGATTCCTTACCTCAGATCAGATGTTCTCCAAAAAGATTGTTCCAATTCCTGATCGCCATTCCAAATATCGATCGCGTTTATTGATCCAACGCTGCGTACTGGAAATGTGTATTCCACGCTCTTCTGATGGGCCACAATGAGTCCGATGGGCTCGGATTACTTGCCTGAGAGGTAAAATGTGGATTCTGGATTTTTATTTTCTCATCAATTTTCATTGAGTCCATTCCAAAAGGGTGCATTACCATCCGGGAGACGATAGGGGGTGGTATTTTCCCAATGGAGCTCAGAGAGAGTTTGCAGCACTGACGTGATACTAGATTGATGAAATATGAATTCAAATCGCTAATAAAAAAAAATACGCTCTATGGCGTCATTGGCAATAAACGGTCGGCATGAACAAACGACATATAGCGTCGTTGGCAATGAAAGTGTTAAGGTCCCCTGAGGTCGTGTTGCGACTCCCACCTCGTCACAACTCGTCAAGCCTAATCAGAAACAGCTGGGCGCACTCTGAGACAGAGACACCTGTCGCATAAGAAGCCTGACGCGCCGTCACTCAGTGCTTGATCGTACTGATCACTTGTGGTTAGTCAAACCTAAAGTATGTTCAAGCCTTAGCATATATCCCTCTCGTGTTGAAATCTCTGTTATTTTGTTTCCCCAGTGTTTTGTTCTTTTGTTTCCCCTAACCGGCGTTTTTCTTCTCCTCTCTCCATCGAGGATTCGCACCCCCTCCACGGAAATCACTGTGTCGCTCCCCGCTCGCTCTCTCTCTCTCCCCCACTCGCATCTCTGGACTTCTCCCCCCTCTCCTCATCCCCGGATAACCCCCCCCCCCCCCCCCCCCCCCCCCTGCTAGACTGGTTAGTACACGCAAACAAACAACAGCCCTGCGCATATATACATATTACACCACATTCGTTTTGCACGCTAGACACACGCACCCATATACACATACAGTAGATTGTCTTACACACACCGCATTCACATTTTTCATCATAACAGGTTGCTCTGAACAGGGTAAATAATGCATTATTCTACGATGCCCCTCTAGCTCATGGAATGAACTCCAACAGTCCTTAAAAGCTTGAGATTCTCCCCTCTGTTGCAGAGTTTAAAACCTCATTTACAGTCACGTTGAGTGTACATACAGAGAGATAAGCCAAAAAAGGCATATTATAAAATCACGCAGAATATAAAATCATAACAATAAGACAAGTAAGGATAACAAATCAATTCAGATTTTATATTCTGTGTGAATTTATATGCCTTTTTTCTTGGCTTATCTCTGTATGTAAACTCGACGTGACTGTAAATGAGGGAAACCTCAGTTGCCTTTTTGAGTTTAAATAAAGGTTTGAAATGAAACGTGCAACGGCGCGGTGGCAGCTGTTGAGGATTCAGGCTCGTTCCTCTCTCTCTCTTCTCCTCTACATTCCTCTACCTTCTCTCTCTGCTCACACTATCGGCTACATTATTGATGAGCCAAACTGTCTCGGACAGACACTGCACTTACAAGGAAACCACAGAGGGTATGACCCCACACACACACACACACACACACACACACACACACACACACACACACACACACACACACACACACACACACACACACACACACACACACACACACACACACACACACACACACACACACACACACACACACACACACACACACACACACACACACACACACACACACACACACACACACACACACACACACACACACACACACACACACACACACACACACACACACACACACACACACACACACACACACACACACACACACACACACACACACACACACACACACACACACACACACACACACACACACACACACACACACACACACACACACACACACACACACACACACACACACACACACACACACACACACACACACACACACACACACACACACACACACACACACACACACACACACACACACACACACACACACACACACACACACACACACACACACACACACACACACACACACACACACACACACACACACACACACACACACACACACACACACACACACACACACACACACACACACACACACACACACACACACACACACACACACACACACACACACACACACACACACACACACACACACACACACACACACACACACACACACACACACACACACACACACACACACACACACACACACACACACACACACACACACACACACACACACACACACACACACACACACACACACACACACACACACACACACACACACACACACACACACACACACACACACACACACACACACACACACACACACACACACACACACACACACACACACACACACACACACACACACACACACACACACACACACACACACACACACACACACACACACACACACACACACACACACACACACACACACACACACACACACACACACACACACACACACACACACACACACACACACACACACACACACACACACACACACACACACACACACACACACACACACACACACACACACACACACACACACACACACACACACACACACACACACACACACACACACACACACACACACACACACACACACACACACACACACACACACACACACACACACTCGCACACCTGCGGTACAAACCAAAACATTGTGATCTATCCTGAACCCCTGATGCGTTTCTAAGTAATAGCGTTGCATCGACAGCGTCACGTTTACAGTGCGCGACACAGGGCAGCAGCACCAGTCTTGCTCAAATGTGAATCGCGATTTTTCTCTCTAACAATTGAGATCACGATTCTCTCACACGGTTCTTATTTTTTCAATAAAATCATTTATTGCACTCTTTCTTAAACAGACAACACATAACATATATCAAAGTGCTTGATTTAAACGTAAACATAACATGTGAAAGTGCTCGACTTAAACTTAAAAGTCTCTTGTAACATAACTCAAGTCAGAATCGTCATCATTTAAAAAAGTTAAGTAAAAAAAAAAAATTGTTTATCTTTTTTTAATAAAAGAAATTGTCATCATTTAGAAATTAGATTGCATAGGTCTATGAATCGAGATCGCGATTCTTTTTCGATTAATCGTGCAGCGCTGGTGCGACACCTCTCTGACCCCTTGTGTGCTGCAGCCTGAGACAAGGCCTCATCGCTGACCTCATCGCTGACCTCATCGCTGACCTCATCGCTGACACCAACATAGATGCTGAGGGAGACACAAGGCCTCACCGCTGACCTCATCGCTGACCTCACCGCTCACCTCATCGCTGACCTCATCGCTGACACCAACATAGCTGCTGAGGGAGACACAAGGCCTCAGCTGATTGCAATGGGCCTGGTCTACAAGATACACTACACGACCAAGGTACCCATGTACATGTCGAAATACTTCCCAAAGGTCAGTGAATTCCACGACCACGACCACCAGAGGGAGCTCCACAAATCATGTCCAACCCAGATTCGGCTCAAACAAGGGACTCAACACACGTTTCGCAATTATGCCACAACAATGTGGAACGCCCTACCCACAGCCGTAAAGGAATGGGAATCCCACCTTCAAAACCGCTCTCAAAGAGCACCTACGGGAGGCTGCAATTCGAAACTGGCCCCCTGTAAATGTCCAAATACCCCCCCAGCCCCCACCCACCGACCCAACCCCCTCCTAATGTACAGTTTCTTCCCCCTCGAATGTATATCTTTTCCTTGGTCTGATGTGCTCACGCAAGTAAGGCCCCCCCCCCCCCCCCAGACAGCAAGGCCCCAGGCCCCTGTAACTCGCAGCCCTGCCACATGGAATGCTGGGAGGCACGTGGACTGGAGTAGTAGTCACTGCCTTTGAAGGTACTACCCCCCCCCACCCCGTGATACCACATTGATTCTCTGGCTCTAATGACGCGGCAGGTCCAGAGAGAAGGCGCTCAGCCTCCCGCTCCCGTCCTCCTGTCATTATCACGCCGGCACATCTTGACATGAAAGGTCGAATGACAGAGACGCCTGGAGACGCTACACCTTGGTGAAACTTTCACCGCTGGAGGCAGAACTCTCACAGGTTGAGGCGCAACGGCATCGTAACATAATGACACAATACCGCTGGTTTGTTTTACCGCTACATAGTAAAAGAGAATGAGGGGCGTGTATGACGGCGAGGAAGCAATAACCATTTGGAGAAGGAAAGAGCCAACAAGACAGGGACAGAGACAGAGAATGACAATGAAAAATACTCATACCGACTAGATACTACCGACATAACCATACCTACGTACTAGGGCTGGGCGATATGGCCAAAAGCGTTATCGCGATAAAATAATACAATTATTTTCATATCACTCGATATCGATATAATTATCGTCGATATAATTTCTGTCAAGTTTAATTAACTTCTTATGCCCGGCGCCGTTCTTCTACGCAGTAAAAACACGGCCCAGTGCATAGATTATTATATTCCACCAGGGGGCAACCTACCGCCACTGGATCATATGCATTATAAGAATGGAACTAACACAGTTAGCCAGAGCAAGCGGTGTATCCCCGACAATGTACTAACTATCACCCTAAAATACTCCGTTCCGCCCCAATACATTGCAACGACGTCCACCGCATACCCCACACTACTCTAACCGTTACCTCAGAATTCACGCCACACACCCACTCCGCACGTAAACTATAAAATAGTGCCGTGCAAGCTAGTTATCCTAGCCAGCCTGGTTTACTACTAGAGTCCTACCTCTCTACCCAGAGGTGCACTGCGGGTCTCCTTCGCTGTCGGCCATCTCCTTCACTGATTGGTTGTTAGTGCGTGTGCTGATATCCAAGCTTGGGAAATCGATATATCGAAACTTTGCGACCACGTTTCATGTTTATTTCGAGGAAATAATTTATCGCGATAGTTATCGTTATCGTTTTATCGCCCCAGCCCTACTACGTACTGTGCCCATAAGCCATAGCATAACCAACATAACCATACCTACTGTGCCCATAAGCCCTAGCATAACCAACATAACCATACCTACTGTGCCCATAAGCCCTAGCATAACCAACATAACCATACCTACTGTGCCCATAAGCCCTAGCATAACCAACATAACCATACCTACTGTGCCCATAAGCCCTAGCATAACCAACATAACCATACCTACTGTGCCCATAAGCCCTAGCATAACCAACATAACCATACCTACTGTGCCCATAAGCCCTAGCAACGACAGATATGTTTTACCCACTCACTGCGCCTTATTGGGGACCGAGTGACAGCTAGAGTCTAATGGAGGTGAATAATTTACTGAACAGGCGCTGCTGGTCGGGGGGGGGGGGGGGGGGGGGGGGCAGGACAGCAGGAATGGAGCAGGGCTGGTATTTGAGGGGAACCACTGAAGGTTTTTGGAAACGTACATTATTTAGGGATGCTACAACACGTCAGGGATGAGTTAGATGTTCTATGTTCTCCGCCTCCTCAGTGGTGCCCGGGGGCAGGGCAGCCTTGGAAGATACAATAACAAAAGCAGTACAGAGAATCTGTTGAGGGCTGATTCAGCCGAGTGTAGCACCTTGTGTTCACGGTGCTGCATTTTACATAGCAACAGCTCTTGGGAGTCATTCATTCTACTGTCTCCATGACAGTATTTATATATTTGTATATTATATACTGTAACTGTATAACTGTAACACTGTATCTTATAAGTTTATCCTGCTCAAAGCACTTCACCGTTTTAATATTGTGTGTATTGAGCCGTACTGTATTGTAGCCATTCTCCAATCTGTTAAATAAAGTTTTCATTCATTCATTACACTACTGCGCGTACACAATCATACGTGTAAAACCGACAAGATTGCAGCAGAGTAGATTTTCGAGTGATGACAGACTGTCACAGACTGATTGAATGACAGGTGAAACAACTAATTGTATTCACCTCCCGTCTCCCGCCCTTCCCACTCGCCACGAACCACTGAGCTACTGTGATACAGTGCTTGCGCAGTCAGTCGATTTGAGCTAGTAGTCGGACTTTGCTAGCACAGAATGTCTCACTCGCAGAAAAGAAAAATATCAGATTTCTTTTCGAAACGTCCCGCCGGTCCCAGTGACAGTCCCACTAAATCTGATAAACGTCAGAGAGAGACAGAGACGACAGGCTCAGCCTCAGCATCAGGTATTGAAGAGTTAACTGAGTCTGTTTCCCTATACCCCCCCTCGGGCGCCAGGGGCTTCCACTGAGGGGTGATGCAAATAGGGATGGGGTGTTATGGCAGCTCATGATGGAAAGAGTGCGCACAGAGTCTGATCCCGAGTTGAAGAATTGGCTACAAAAAAGAGACAACTGGATGTCCAACAACATCCAAAACTAAATCTTACAGCTGTTTGCCCATGATATTCAGCGACAAATTAGAGGCAAAGCATCCAAAAGCCCATTCTTGAGCGCTGACGGAACCACTGATGTCACTCACTGGAAAAGAACAATTCTCGTGTAATATACAGTTCGCCGATGACAACTTGGAAGCACAGAACTTTTTTTTAATAAATGAAAATGTATGGTTGAAACATGCAAACGTTCAAACGCACACACACTAATAAGCATTGGAGGCTTTTAACCAGGGCCGGACTGGGGAAATCATTCAGGCCAGGAAATATAGTGCAAAATATAGCCCCAGTCAGGCCACTTTTTTATTTGTACCCTTCAAATGCCAGTGTTTGTGATGGCATCACAAATTATTGTTAAAAAAACAGGCTAGCATATGTATGATTAGCAACAACACAGATTTTTATGGATTTTCAGTTTTTTTGTAATTGATAAATACAATATTTTATTCAACTTCAGCCCTGATCATAACACCACATATTCATTTTATAATTCTAACCCTTTAAATGCCAGTGTGTGTGATGGCATATATTTGC
Organism: Notolepis coatsorum; assembly: GCF_963971535.1. Lineage (NCBI taxonomy): Eukaryota > Metazoa > Chordata > Actinopteri > Aulopiformes > Paralepididae > Notolepis > Notolepis coatsorum. The sequence continues at coordinate 320,005,772 of NC_140165.1, forward strand.
AATATATCAAATGCAAAATAGATTTTTCTGGGGGGGATTATTACAGGCTAGCATGTGTCAATGATTAGCAGTTTTTTGTAATCACTTTGTGTGTGTGTGAGAGCAAGAGAGAGAGAGAGATAGTTCTCCAACTTGTGTGAGTTGCAGTGATCTCCTGGTTGTTCCCCACCTAGGTTATCTAACTATTGCGCCGCCGCAACCAGAAACACTGGCCTGGCCTGCTTCTAAGTTCAGTGGCCTGACTGCAAAAAAAAGAAAAATTGATAATTTTTTTCATCTGGCGACCCCCCCGCGGAGGCTCAAAGGCCGCACCCCCTACCGATTTAAAGTTCCAACGTGCCTGACTGTCTCTGTGTGTTCCTTAAAGCTTGAGATTCTCCCCTCTGTTGCAGAGTTTAAAACCTTGATCTCCAACCTTTGTCAATCGAGTTGTACGCGTTTTAACTAGGGATGTCCGATATTATCGGCCTACCGATATTGGTATTAAAATGTAATATCGGAAATGATCTGTATCGGTTTAAAAAAAATCGATTTTTTTTCTTTTTTTTTTTACATTTGTTTAACCTTTATTTACCCAGGCAAGCAAGTAAGAACAAATTCTTATTTTATTTATTGTGAAAAGTATGCATAATGTTGTGTTTTAGGGGGGGGGGGGGTCGGTTGATATCGGTATCGGAAATTAAGAGTTGGACAATATTGGTATATCGGATATCGGTAAAAAAGTCAATATCGAACATCCCTAGTTTTAATTGATTTGTTATCCTTACTTGTCTTATTGTTGTGATTTTATATGCCGTGCGATTTTAATATGGCTTTTTTCTCTCTGCTCATGTAAACTCGACGTGACTGTAAATGACGGAAACCTCAGTTGCCTTTTCGGAGTTTAAGTTTAAATAAAGGTTTGAAATGAAAAAAAAAATGTAACGTGTTTGTGTGCCTTGTTGTAGTACCTCGCCTCCTCCAACAGGGGCCCTCCTGGATGGTGTAGGAGACGTCGGTGAACTCCAGGTCCACGGCGGAGCGTTTGGGCAGGTGGGAGAAGCGCTGGGCCTCGGTGATGTGGTTCTGAACCTTCTTTAGGTGGTTCAGCAGTGAGCCGTCCTGCTGGGGGGGGGGCTGCCCCCCTCCCCCGTTGCATATAGGGGTCTCCTCCATGGGAATACTCACAGCCTCAGGCTCCGGCGTCTTATCGGCCATACCAACCCTGTGATGGGGGCAGACAAAACAAAGAGGACGATGAAAGGTAGAGGTGGGAGGATGAGGAGGGAGGATGAAGAGGGACTTTTTTTTTCTTTTTTTTTTTATGCCACTGTCACCTACCCGCGACCCCAGTTTGGGTCACGACCCCGTAGTTTGAGAACCGCTGCTCTAAGAACCCTTGTCAAATAGACACACACACATACACACACACACACACACGCGCACAATCATGCACGCATACATGCACACGTTCACACATATGTGCCCTCGCACAGTCACACACATTTAGAATCTTTATTTATGTCCACAATAAAGACAATGTTTAAAGGACACAAATATTATCAGTGCACTTGTACATTGTGGGTTATTCTGATACATTCGTGCCCAAATTGACAATGGCAACCAGAGTTACACACACACACACACACGCACGCACGCACGCACGCACACACACACACACACACACACACACACACACACACACACACACACACACACACACACACACACACACACACACACACACACACACACACACACACACACACACACACACACACACACACACACACACACACACACACACACACACACACACACACACACACACACACACACACACACACACACACACACACACACACACACACACACACACACACACACACACACACACACACACACACACACACACACACACACACACACACACACACACACACACACACACACACACACACACACACACACACACACACACACACACACACACACACACACACACACACACACACACACATAGGATGATGAACCAGACAATCAACACACAGCTCATGGGTACAGATAGCAGCGTCTTCTCCAAATTGCGCGGCTGCCAATAATTGCTGACACTGAGCAATATCTTGCTAACTGTTTGGCTCTTCTCTTCGGAAGACCGGCCATCTGAAGGCCTCCAACACCCAACTTATGAACATGACCCAGGCTTCCAAATATGAAGACTAAAAGTTTACAGTTGTAGCCGAGTTGTGATATGGTATGCTCTAACAGTTGTGATACTTTAACATTAAAGGCTTCCTAGTCTAGACTGTGGTCAAACGTGCAGCCAACTTCTAGGATGAGAACCTCTCTGTTATTCTCATCAACAACAACAACATCGGGGGTGTTTGCTGAAATATCAGAGAACAGAGAATTGTCCCTACACACACACACACACACACACACACACACACACACACACACACACACACACACACACACACACACACACACACACACACACACACACACACACACACACACACACACACACACACACACACACACACACACACACACACACACACACACACCTGTTGATGATGACAGATACAGACAGGTAAATGTCAGATGGGTCTTTCAACACCAACACTTAACAGGTCTCGTACAGGATGTCCTCTACGTCCCTCACCTCTCGGAGACATTGATTATAAGTAGCTGCATCAGAGCCGGCCCTAGACTTTCTGGAGCCAAAACGTCATAATTCGGGGGCCCTTACATTTCACCTTGAATCATACCGCCGCACCGGAGGACTGCAGCCATTCGTTTGAAAAATTCAGTTTGACACGATCGTCGTTTCGAGGGGCCAACGGACTTTCCTACAACCCATTGAAAAACTAAGATTAACTTGATTATATCATTTCACTAAGGACGCACTGATGCTGGTATCGGATATCGGTCAGATACCAGGCTAAAATATAATATCGGTATCAGAGAATTTCCACAACTAAAATCCGATACCAATGTGTGAGAGAGGCGGGGCCTTACTGAGGGAGGCGGGGCCCTACTGAGGGAGGCGGGCCCTAGTGAGGGAGGTGGGGTCCTACTGAGGGAGGCGGGGCCCTACTGAGGGAGGCGGGGTCCTACTGATGGAGGCGGGGTCCTACATTTACATTTAGTCATTTAGCTGACGCTTTTATCCAAAGCGACTTACATGTTCTGTACGACAAGTCATCAGGAACAACTCTATCAGCTGAGTAACAATGTTCATCAAAGTGTTGAGTGCTACAGTGTAGGTTAGTTTATTAGGACAAGTGCATGACAGTAAGGTTAGTTAGGGTTCGATTTTTTATTATTATTATTTTTTTCAGATAATGGTTGAAGAAGTGCGTCTTTAGTCGACGGCGAAAGATTGGACGGGATTCGGCTGTCCTAACTAGTTCATTCCACCATTGTGGGGCAAGGACTGAGAATAGGCGACTTCTCTTTGATGACCCTCCCGGAGCTTGGATAGGAGTAGGTCTGAGGCGGCCAGAAGATGCAGAGCGTAGGGGTCTTGAGGGTGTGTAGTTAGAGACCATTGACCGGAGGTAGGCGGGAGCGGTTCCCTTCGCCGCACGGTATGCCAGGTCGAGGGCCTTGAAGCGGATTCGTGCAGCAATGGGGAGCCAGTGCAGGTCCCTGAGAAGTGGGGTGACATGGGCCGACTTCGGTAGGTTTGAGATCAGGCGGGCCGCTGCGTTCTGAATGAGGCAGGCGGGGCCCTACTGAGGGAGGCGGGGCCCTACTGAGGGAGGCGGGGCCCTACTGAGGGAGGCGGGGCCCCAAGGGGCAGAGTGACGGCCCTGAGCTGCGCAATAGTAGGTCTGACTCACAGTGGAGCCACGGACGCCAGACGCTCTAAATAACGGTGCCTTTGGCAGCTAATCACCATGTGGCTCCACATGAGCAGACGACTCGGCACGGCACCGACACGCATCAGTGAAACACGGGCACGACCTGCTCTCTGAGCAGGGTGGGTTCAAGAGTCAAGATTCAAGAGATTTATTCGTCAGTCGTCACATACAGTACTACATACACGAGACCAGGGGTGTCATTTTGGTATGGCAAGGTATGGCACTCGCCATACCTTGGCAAAAAAAAAAGTAAAGAAATAAATAAAATGTATTACAATTTTTTATGTTGATTTTGAATTTGAATGTCAACATTATGAATGAAGCTTCGAACTATTCGGTACAGCCCTAGCATGTTTTGATATTGTCAATTATCTCACTTTTACTAGGTGACTTTTACTGTGACTAAATATGCCCAAAAAAAAAGGAAAATGGACATAGGGACGTTTTTTAATCAAAGGGCAGCAGAGACAAGTGATACAGGGACACAGGTAAGGTCTGGCTTAGTGATTATAACAGTGCAGTTCAGCATTCAGTAACCCATACTTTTTGTGAATGTGTTTTTGATACTACATTCTGTTGAACACACACCTCAAAACCGTGCCTAAGGAAAATTGGCTCAATTGCAAGAAAAATAATAGACAGTTATGATATTACATTCTGCATAATTCGTATGCAAAATATTGTGGTTCCCTGCTTTAGTCTGTTGACACATTTCTATACTAAAAATGCTTGTGTAGTCCTGTGTCATACCTAAATGTCATATAACTGAATTGTATAGAAACAACTCACCAAAAGTGACTATTGCACAACTGATTTGACAAAAAAAATCCACCAAGGGGGGGAAACCCCCCCTTCACCCCCGCCCCTCCCCCCCCTTCACCATCCCCCTCCCCCCCTGGTCGCCATACCTTGCCTTTTCCTGAAATGACGCCACGAGACATGTAGTGAAATGAAGGCGGCCATGCCCGCCTTGATGAGTGCAAAAAAAACAAATAATAAGAATAAAATAGAATAGATAATAAAATAGACATGATAAAAAGTACTAAGATAAAATACAATACAATGATTTGATTAAAGGTAATGAGTCCTATATACACTACTATACATTGTTACTCAGCTGATAGAGTTGTACCCTTCCTTCCTGCTTCCTGTCTTGTTGTACAAAACTTGTAAATCGCTTTGGATTAAAAAAAAGCATCAGCTAAATGACAAAATGTTAATGTAAATGTACTATACAATATACAGTTATACTATACCAACTATACTATACAAAAACATACAGTTATGTTTTTTAAAGTGACCATTTTGTGTTTAAAGTGACCTGTAGTGTGTGTTTGTGTGTGAGAGAGTGCAGGATGTGTGGTGTGTGTGTGTGTGTGTGTGTGCGTGCGTACGTACGCGCGCGCGCGCGTGTGTGTGTGTGTGTGTGTGTGTGTGTGCGTGCGTACGTGTGTGTGTGTGTGTGTGTGTGTGTGCGTGCGTGCGTGTGTTCATGTGTGTGTGTGTGTGTGTTCATGTGTGTAGGACAGGGTTGTGGAACGACATCTGATGGGATTGTGGTTGTAATCTGATTACCAAAAACGAATCGGTAACTGAAATCCATTGCAGGTACTGAAGCAAACACACAAATCACGTTACGGATACTTGTGAGGAGAGAAAGAGAACCTGCTGCTGGATTCACTTCTTTGATTATTTATGTCCCGGTTTGAAGGGAATGAACGTGTCTCGATGGTGGGATGGTAGATACAAACACCGCTTCACACCCCGAGAGGGAACCTGCAGGAGTGGATGTGTAACACACGTAATCTGCTCTGTTTCTTTTTCTGTGTAATTATTAATGTGTAAATAACTGTAACTGGTAACAATAATCCCCATAATTACCCCCCTACTCAGTAATGATATTAAAACATTGCCTACAAAATATACAGAATGTGACATTTTATTTATTTTGATCCACTTTTTTCTCCTTATTTTCAATTTTTCTCCCATCCCAATTTCGTATTTGCCAATTCTCCCCTCCCCTGTCTTGAACGTTGCTAGACTATGCCCCCCACTGGTCGGTTGTAGTGAGGATAGAAGCCTTGCATCACGTGTCCCCTCCGATACACGAGGAGGCAGCCTGTCACATCTTTTCACCTGCCAGCGCGGACTCTCAGTGGCGAGGAGTAACGCATAGGGAGGCTCACGCTGCCCCCGCTACTTCCTGTTTCTGCTGTGCAGGCGTCACCCAAGCGACCAGTAGGAGTCGCTGTTCACAACGTCCAATCCCCACCCATCGACTTCCACCGGCTGGCTCTGCGAAATGAGCCAGTACGGGCCGCGTCAATTTTTTTACCAACAAACTTGCATTTTTTCACGATCTGATTGGCCACTGACGTTTCTGGTCATGTGACATCTGCGTCAATCGCGTGACATCTGTTTCTGCGCCTTTTTCCGCCTCTAACAGCCTGCAAACTACCTAACGCCTAGTTTATCACTGGTTAAGCTTAGGCGACTCTTTCGAAGTTGGTTAAGGTTAGAGTTTGGAATCAGGGCTGGTGTTCTATCGCCCTGCTCTAAGACAAACTCTAACCTTAACCAACTTCGAAAGAGCGCCTAAGCTTAACCAGTGATAGAAACAGGCGTCACACGATTGGCGCAGATGTCACATGACCAGAAACGTCAGTGGCCAATCAGATCGCGGAAAAATGCACGTTTGTTGGTAAAAGACTACACACGTACGGGCCGGCCCAAGTCGAAGGCAATGCTGAGACTGGGATTCAATACCGGAGTCTCTTGCATTGATGAAGAGCGCAATCTCCGCTACGCCACCCAGCCGCCTTTTCAGAATGTGACATTTAACACTTTCACTGCCGCAATACCAAATGGTTAACCCTTTCACTGTGACAATACAGAAGGTTAACCCTTTCACTGCCACACGACAAAGGGTTAGCCCTTTCACTACCACACTACAGAAGGTTACTATCACGTCTGTAGTGTGATAGTAAAGGGTTAACCTTCTGTAGTGTGGTAGTGAAAGGGTTAAACAGAAAATGTATTCCATTTCACAGACTGTCATTTGAGTATGTTTGTCTTTAGTATCCATAATCAAAATGCCTTTTCCCCTTTAACCCTTTCACTACCACACTATAGAAGGTTAACCTTTCACTACCACACTATAGAAGGTTAACCCTTTCATTACCACACTACAGAAGGTTAACCTTTCACTACCACACTATAGATGGTTAACCCTTTCACCACCACACTACAGAAGGTTAACCCTTTCACTACCACACTACATAAGGTTAACCCTTTCATTACCACACTACAGAAGGTTAACCCTTTCACTACCACACTATAGAAGGTTAACCCTTTCATTACCACACTACAGAAGGTTAACTCTTTCACTACCACACCATATAAGGTTAACCCTTTCATTACCACACTACAGAAGGTTAACTCTTTCACTACCACACCATAGAAGGTTAACCCTTTCACTACCACACTACAGAATGTTAACCCTTTCACTACCACACTACAGAAGGTTAACCCTCTCACTACCACACTACATAAGGTTAACTCTTTCACTACCACACTATAGAAGGTTAACCCTTTCATTACCACACTACAGAAGGTTAACCTTTCACTACCACACTATAGATGGTTAACCCTTTCATTACCACACTACAGAAGGTTAACCCTTTCACTACCACACTACAGAAGGTTAACCCTTTCACTACCACACTACAGAAGGTTAACCTTTCACTACCACACTACAGAAGGTTAACCCTTTCACTACCACACTACAGACGGTTAACCTTTCACTACCACACTACAAACAGTTAACTCTTTCACTGCCACACTACAAACAGTTAACTCTTTCACTACCACGCTACAAACAGTTAACTCTTTCACTACCACACTACAGACGGTTAACCCTGTCAACAATTTCCCCAAGGGGATCAATAAAGGAATATCTTATCTAATCTTAAATTGAAACTGAGCTTACATCAAGGAACCCGGATCATCAACAAATCAATCTTAACTATAATCACAGGACATACTTGACTCCTATAAGACTGTGCCGAATGGGGCTTAAACAAGATTCCAAATGCACCCAATGTGCAAATGGGGACGAAGGGACATTTATGCACATGTATTGGGACTGCTCACCAGTTAAGGCATTCTGGAAAGATGTGACCCAACAAATATCAAAACTCGTATCTTGGAATATACCTGTACACCCCTCGGTATTACTATTGAATGATGTTTTTGAGTTTGCAGTGAATCCACAGCTAAAGAGATTGGTTTTATCGGGTATCACAGTAGCCAAAAAGCTGATCGCATCACGCTGGTTTCCAACCGGAAAAAATTTGCTGTAAAGTTTGGTTTCTTACATATCTCGATGTAATTTACCATGAAATATCTACAGCAAGAATTCTGGGTCTCAATGAATCCAAAATGTCAATGTGGTTAGAAGTGGTGGAGAGAATAAAAGCTAGCTTATAATGGTAGTGTCTGGTTAGGTGCGAGGGATAGTGGAGGTACTTCTCAAGGTGGGGTCCGGGAGGGGGGGGGTTCGAGCTGGAGCATATGTGTGTAGGGTTTTTTAGATAACAGGTATTAGGGGTATATCTTATATAAGACAACTAACTAAAATGTGATCTCATTGGATGTGCCCTGACAATTAATGCTTGTATATCTTATCGTGTGTTGTCATGTTTGTTTATATGTTTTGTTAAAAAATAATAAAAAAATAAAATACAAAAAAAATTGAAACTGAGCTACAGTATTAAATAAAACGTGAGCATGTGTGTGGGTGTGGGGTGTGTGTGTGTGTGTGTGTAAGTGTGTGTGTGCGTGTGTGTGCGCGCGTGAGTGTGTGTGTATAGAGTAGCAACTCTCATAGCTCTGTAGCAGTAGAGTGCTGATGATGTGGTGTGTGTGAGAGTGTGTGAGAGTGTGGTGTAGGTGTGTGTAGGTGTGGTGTGTGTGTGTGTGTGTGTGTGTGTGTGTGTGTGTGTGTGTGTGTGTGTGTGTGTGTGTAGGTGTGTGTGTGTGTGTGTGAGTGTGTGTGTGTGTGTGTGTGTGTGTGTGTGTGTGTGTGTGTGTGTGTGTGTGTGTGTGTGTGTGTGTGTGAGTGTGTGTGTATAGAGTAGCAGCTAGACACTGATAAACAAACAAGCAGCATCCGTCTGGTTTTACAGACCTTTCTGATTCACTTCCAGTCAAGTCATTAAGAGAGTTTCACAGGACAGGTTTGAGATGAAAGTGTTGGGATCTCGGGGGGGGGGGGGGGGGGGGGGGGGGGGGGGGGGAACAGATGCTCGGCCCGGCCTTCCAGGGAGGTCCGGCGGCGGCTCAGAGCCACGGGTCACATCCTCCGACGATGTGAATACGGCGATACCGTAATTATTACATTTGAGGAGAATTTCTATAAATGTTTCCTGAGAATGTTAGATGTTACCAAAGTGCCCGATCGATCGGCCAGCGATCGGTATCGGCCGATATTCAGTATAAATATGAGATCGGTGAATTCCGACAATGCTTTATTTTCGCCGATCGTGAAAACCGATCGAAAAACATGATCCAATTCTTAGCGGAGATCTCACTCGCTGACTCATTCTGTCTCAGACACACAGAGCTGCAAACTGCCGCTCCTCCTCCTCCCCTGCCCCTCCCGCACCCGTGTAAACACAGAGGAGGCTCCTCTGCTCTAGTCTAGTGCATTGCGACCGTGAGCTAACGTTAGCTACCTAGCTATCGTTACTGTGTAAACAGAATGACCCAGTCAACTATTCACTTTTAGTTTAATACATGAGGCATTGTCTAACGGTATCTAGCCCAGCGTTTCCGTTAGCCGGTAATTACCGGTATTTGGTCGGCAAAATCTGTTGAAGTCCGACATATTTAATCTCTCCGGTCATAGTGTCCGGTGAAAATAGTTCCCTCTGGGCACAGTTTGATTATTTGAATTGTATTTGGATGGGCTGGAGTTGGGTGGTGAACGAAACAATCATTGCGTTTGTTGTCGTTGCTTCGCTCAGCGAGAGCTTGCTGCTGGATTTGCGGAAGGCATGCAGCTGCAGACCCACATAACCCACCAGCTTTGCTGGCACAGTGCGGTCCCCAGACCTGGAAAGCTGCTCTGCGGGTCTGCAGCTGGATGCTTCTTGCAAACTAACTGCTGCCGGCTCGCGCTGATAACAGCTTTCATTGTTGGACCGGCTGCTTGGTGGAGGCAACGATGAAACGAATGTAATGAATCGTTCGTCGCATGGGCTATTTAATTTTGGCCTGTTTTGGTACGGTTCGGGTGATCAAGTTGTGCTTGGAGGGAGTTGTTTTCACCGGACATTATGACCAGCACCAAGTCGTTGGGAGGTGGAGAAATACATCACGCAAACCCGGCCACGATAACGTTGCCGTCTCTCTCTGCAAAATTTCTCAGTTCTTCGCTTGATATAATTAATACAAATGTCCAATATAACGGAATTCGTTAGCTCATAAAAATGTGATTATAACAGACTGCTGTTTAGTGTCGGACCGACTGCCCACATACGCGGTCTATTTTATTTCAAGTCAGCAGCAGCACGGAGTATCGAGGGACTTATTTTATTTGGAATATATTAATGACTGTATACGCAAAAGTAGCCTAGTTTTAAATAATAATATTATAAATCTACATGCCTTGAGGATGACATTCTTTATATAGTCTGCCTATAAATTGTTTTAAAGCTCAATAAACTATGACCGGAATTAATCTCATTTGTCCGGTAGATTGAAATCTTGCAGGTCACGGAGACCGGCAACAATTTTTTTCTAACGGAAACCCTGATCTAGCCGGCTAGCTACTGATAGCTCCTGATATCAACAAATGCTCCAGCAATAGTCTAGTAGTAGTGCATGTTGATACCTCCGTTAGCTCACGTTAGCTCACGTTAGCTCACTGTTCAAAACGAAATGTCCCATTAAACTAAATAGTTCACTGAGGCGTTGTCTTAACGTTATCTAGCCGGCTAGCAGTAGCTACAGATAGCTCCTGATATCAATGTCTTATAACATTGATTCGATGCGTATTCGAGCCCCGGCTTGCATCTCAGTCACGAACGGGGGCTAGCTGAGGGAGTAGGGTATATCTGCAGAGCCGCAGATATACCCTGCTGAGGGCATGCTGAATTTGATTTGACCAAAGCAGAGTATATACACACAGACAGTGGAGATAGCAAGCATTTTGACTTGTTGCGTGGTGGCGATGTCTCGCAGATAATACAACTACAAGTATAATTATATAATATATATATTTTATAAAAATAAAATAAAAAAAGTATATATTTTTTTTTTAACTTTTTTTTAATATAAAACCAAAAACGATCGGTATCGGATCGGTATCGGCCGATATGGCTCAAGACGATCGGTGATCGGTATCGGTGGCAAAAAACGTGATCGGGGCATCCCTATACCAAACATTTGTTTTTTTCTTTAAAAAAATTATATCTTGCAGCATATTTTAAGTTGTTCTTTCTTATATTAAAATATATTTCGTTTTTTAAGAGTTTGTAAAGGATAGGCAAAAATAATAAAAGCCTATTCCTTTTTTTCGGTCATTGATTTTGGATTTTGTGTCTGAGCTTGCCTTGAATTATGTACATTTGTGATTTTTTATTTTTTATTTTTTTCCAGGTCCATACGGGTGTGTTTGATTTGTCTGTAGACAAGACCGAAAAATAAACTTCATTCATTCATTCATTTACTGGGAGATCTCGACTGCTCGTGTGGTTGGAGTGGGACATGGGGCCAGCATCGAGCTGTGGGTCGCGGCAGCCGAGAAGATTAAGACCACCATATAGCCGGCTGAGCGGGATCAGGGTGTTGGTCCTGGGGGGTCCGGGGGTCCTGGGGAGGGGGGGGGGGGGGGGTTGGAGTGGGGGAGGAAATGCCTTTTGTGGTGTCTGTGGTAATATAATTAGTTTTTATTTTTAGGTTCTGTATTTATAATTGTTGTGATTCTACTGTCATTATTGTTATTGTTAGTTATTAGTTATTATTGTCCTGTGAAGTCATGTCTACTATTATTATTATTATTATTATTATTATTATTATTATTATTATTTATTATTATTATTATTATTATTATTATTATTATTATTATTATTATTATTATTATTATTATTATTATTATTATTATTGTATTGTGTGGTGTCTTGTGTTGTTTGTTTATATTTCATGTAAAAGAAAAAGGAAAAAGAAAAAGATTAGATCATAAAAAGAAAAAAGAGTTTCCTGAGAAAAGGTAGCTTCCATGGGGCATCATGGGCTGCGTCAAAAAGACATTGTCCTGGCAGGAGACGCTAAGCGGGAGAAATGTCTCTCCTGTGATCGTAAGGTTGATTAATCCCTTATTATAATCATCGCTGCAATAGAGACATGTGTGTGTAATCTACTTTGTCCTACTTACAGAGACCACTGGAGAACAAAAAGGAAGAAAAAAAACGTTCCCAAGTCTGAAGTGGTACAGTAATTCGTCCCTTTTGGAGACAGAAGTCTCATTTAATCACTCATGGGGTCCCTAATCCCCCCTGGGGGATTAAAATCTGCTTTCCTTTCTGCCCTTGATCTGCTGGGGGCAGGAGGGGGCAGGAGGGTGCAAGGAGGGGGCAGGAGCAGCAGGCTTGGGAAAAGGATTCTGCAGACTCAGGTACCACCACCAAGCACCGCGCTGCTGCTAATGTATGGGAACCGGCTGGAGTCCGGTACCAGTGCCACCACCAAGCACCGCGCTGCTGCTAATGTATGGGAACCGGCTGGACTCTGGTACCAGTGACACCACCAAGCACCACGCTGCTGCTAATGTATGGGAACCGGCTGGACTCCGGTACCAGTACCACCACCAAGCACCACGCTGCTGCTAATGTATGGGAACCGGCTGGACTCCGGTACCAGTGACACCACCAAGCACCACGCTGCTGCTAATGTATGGGAACCGGCTGGACTCCGGTACCAGTGCCACCACCAAGCACCGCGCTGCTGCTAATGTATGGGAACCGGCTGGACTCCGGTACCAGTACCACCACCAAGCACCGCGCTGCTGCTAATGTATGGGAACCGGCTGGAGTCCGGTACCAGTACCACCACCAAGCACCGCGCTGCTGCTAATGTATGGGAACCGGCTGGACTCCGGTACCAGTACCACCACCAAGCACCACGCTGCTGCTAATGTATGGGAACCGGCTGGACTCCGGTACCAGTGCCACCACCAAGCACCACGCTGCTGCTAATGTATGGGAACCGGCTGGACTCCGGTACCAGTACCACCACCAAGCACCGCGCTGCTGCTAATGTATGGGAACCGGCTGGACTCCGGTACCAGTACCACCACCAAGCACCGCGCTGCTGCTAATGTATGGGAACCGGCTGGACTCTGGTACCAGTGCCACCACCAAGCACCGGGCTGCTGCTAATGTATGGGAACCGGCTGGACTCCGGTACCAGTGCCACCACCAAGCACCGCGCTGCTGCTAATGTATGGGAACCGGCTGGACTCCGGTACCAGTGCCACCACCAAGCACCGCGCTGCTGCTAATGTATGGGAACCTGGGCCCTCATTTATCAACAATGCTTAGAAAGTGTTCTATTTTAAGCACAGAATTTAGAATGTCTCTACGCACAGAAAAATCGGGATTTATCAAACGTGCGTGCACAGGTCGTACGCACACTCCGTGTTGATAAACACCATTTGTTCTTAACGTCTATGCTCGTGCACGATTATCCATATATGGTCATGAAACACCCCCATGGGATGTGAAATAATGGTCTAACCCGAGCGAACTCTGAGAAACTTCACGAGCGAGATTGATCACCGAGGTCCAACCAACAGATTGAACGTATACAGCATTTCCCGTTGTGAACAATCTTATTTGGAAACATGACACACAGAATGATAGTATTTAGCGTTTTATTTTAAACAATATTTAATAGTATGATTATAGATATTTTTAGAGAATAAATAAATCCAATGAAGTTCACAGACAACTCCGCTGAGGAGGAGGGAGCGTGCAGACTGCAGACTATCTTCGGTGCGCCGGGAGCCAAGGATGTTGACTGACCCAGTCCTGCTACAGAACCAGCACATTGACAGAAATAAATGACAAGCTGACCCGACATTAAGCACTGTAATGACTGAAATGAAATCAATTTCAGCAGGCCAACTCTGCGCTCTACAATGCCTATTGTGTGCTCGTGAGCCCGTGGTTCTGGTCAGAGTCATTATGGCTTCAGTGGATAACCCTGATCTGCATTTAAGTGATGTTTTAATTATAGATACCCCAGTAATAACATTACAATTGAATTAAATACAATTAGGCCTGAATGAGACTCCGGCCACCGGCACATTATCAGCCAAAATGCGCATCGCAGATTATCTGTACATTGACCGAGTGGAATCCTGTTCACATTACTGGATTTGTTTATTGATGGAGCTTTGAAAGCTACATGGGTACAGTCTATATATTGCTCCGATGATGTTGGGTAACCTGGCGTAAAATCCTCTCTTGGCCTCCTGTTATTGATATAATGGATATTGTATGTAGTTGGGGGGGTTGGGGAAATTAGACATCCAACACTGCGTTTTGCTCCACGCTCCAATGTGGGTCTCAAATTGCGGTACAAATCAAGGAGAATGTGTCTCGGGTAGCGAACTCTACTTAATATTATTATGTTCTCTCTCTGCAAATAGACATGCCATATATCTCTGAAAACATCTGAGCGCACACCGCGAGAAGTATTCCTATAATAACGCTATGAACCAGGCTGAATTCATTCGGAAATACCTAATCCAAATGCTATTTAGGGTTTGACAATAATTACACTAATGTCGCTATTTTACAATGAACTATAGTGAATTACGGGTCATACAGAACACGTCATTGTTGAAACCAATGCATGAAACTAATGAAAGCATAATGCCGTCCGTCTGTAGTCTTCATATTCTACCGCTGGGCGCCAGGTACGCTTGGTCAGAGCTGTGCGTATATATACGCACAAAGTCAAGCACACGTTCAAATTGATAAATCCCACACTTTGCTTAGAAATGATCGTACGCACGGGTTACGCACCATTGATAAATGAGGGCCGGGCTGTACCGAATAGTTCGAAGCTTCATTCATATATATATACATTTTTTTATGCGTCTATTCATTCTGTTTAAACCAATGGGGTTTTTCTTTACAGTTGCAGATAAAGATTAGGCTACACTAATATTATAGTATTATACTATTATAGTATATGACTCGTCATTGAAATTTAAATAAAACATTTATCATAAATGATGTAGCCTATCTGCAAATTGCACCGTGCAGTTAAAGCCACGTTAAAGCGAGATCTGGTGGTAACTAAGTGCATCTATAAAGGGGCGTCATTGCCAGCGTCACAGGTGATCATGGAAGCAGTAATCGTTGTCAGGCGAAGGCATCGTAATGCCAGGCGTGCTCGTGAAAGAATATTTCTAATGAGAATATCACTTTTTGATTTAGGCGAGACCGAAATCAACCGGAGACACAGGTTGCCACCCCAAGCAATTCTTGATCTACTCGATGAAATCAAGGATGATATTGAGCCAGCCACCCAGAGATCCCATGCAATTGTAATCTTATTTATTATTTAAATATTGTATTCAACGTTGCCATGTTGCCATTGACAAGATCTGGTTTCTTTGTTAGTGGGAAGACTGGCATTGCATGCTGGTCACCAGTGTATTATAATCTGGTGTGAGTCGGCAGACGAGAGTAAAGTGCCGCGCGCAACGTGGAAAAATATGGGTGATTTTTGCGCAAGCTCCCACGCGTGCACCCGTATTCCGATCCGCGCAATAATATTCACGGGGGTAGGTCTAGTCGTGGGACACAAGTTCCCAATGCATTGTCCCGTGGGATTATGGCCCCCCGCTGCGATATTAATTGAGGGGCGGATTTGCAGTGATGGAGAAATAAATCAGAATCAGAAAGGTATATAATACAACTATGAAATCAAATATAGGCCAGGACTGGACAACTGTAAATAAAGAGGTTGAATAAAATTTTATGGGATATAAACTAAATTAAATATAGCACAATAGAATATAGTACAATTATAAGTAAACAATAAAATAGGAATAGGACATGACAGACAGATGCAATGATGAAAGATAGTGACAGAAACAAAGGATGCAATGTGTCATGAAAATACAAATGATTGTTTACGAAGTAAACGAAATACAAGCGGTGAAAAATACTGTTATGTCTACACCTCGTTTCGGGTTTATTTATTCCCCTTCCTGATATCTGCCAACAGCGCTGTCAGGTGCAGACTGCTCCGAGCCAACTGCGCTGGAGCAAATCAGGAGCAAACTGCACACCTATGGGTGTGTTTGCGCTAGTATCTCATCTGCGCAATGTCCTTAGTGAATGGCTCGCAAAGACGGAGCAGATACCGCTCGCAGTTAAGGGTGCTATTACCACCCTATTATCGCCCCTAAGTCTTCTCAAGTCAAGTCAAGTCAAGTCAAGAGTTTTAATTGTCACGGCATACAGGTATACAATGAAATGCGGGTGGTCTTGCCCGCAACGATGTGCAATACAGTGGTACATATAATAGAATCAAAAGAAGAAAACAACATTGTGCAGTAACAGGTAGCAGGTAACATGGAGTGACATCTCGGTATCTGTACATAGTTATTTACAGAGCATATGGGACATGCTAGTTAGCTTTGGTAGTGCAATACACTGTTCCTGTTATTCTAATTTAAAGTGTCCTTTCCTTTGGCCATAAGTGTGCGTGTGTGCGACATGAGTGTGTGCCCGCTCATGTTAAAGTGTTAAGTGGCTGCTCGTGTGTGAGCGTGCACAGTGTGCGTGTCGTGTGTGTGTTCATGTGTGCTTGTGTGTGGACAGTTCAATGTTCTGAGCACTCAATGTTCATTGTTCATGGCTCTGATGGCCTGGGGGAAGAAGCTGAGCCTAAGCCGCTCTGTCCTAGTAGCTGGGGTTCGCAGGCGTCTGCCTGACCTCAGCAGCTGAAACAGGCTGTTATTGGGGTGGTGAGGGTCTTTCATTATCCTGCAGGCTCTGGATTTGCACCTCTTGTTGTATAGAACCTGCAGGGGGGGTAGTGCAATACCCGTGGTACGCTCGGCTGAGCGCACCACTCTCTGTAGGGCCTTCTTGTCCTGTGCCGTGCTGTTTCCATACCAGGCAGTGATGTTTCCGGTCAGAGTAGAAGGACTGGAGTATCTTTCCCGATACTCTGAACTTCCTTAACTGTCTCAGGTGGTAGAGACGCTGTTTCGCCTTCTTTACTACTGTGTCTATGTGTGTTGACCATTCTCCAGGTGTCAACGGGTTCAGAATAGGGGTGGACGGTATAAACGGTATACGGTATAAACGGTATGAATTTGCGCTACGGTATGGATTTTGACTATACCTTGTGACCGGTAGAGCAACTCTAAAGTAGCAATGACGTAACCACAGTGTGGAGGGAGGGGGCTGCTAAGTGGAGCTAACGTTAGCTTGCTGAGGCAGGGCTCTACAGTGTGACCATTTCACTCGCAAAATAGATATGTGCGAACTGGAAAAATTATTTAGGAGCACAGAGGCTTTGCGTAGTGGGCGTGTCAACGCACAATTGTCATTTCATAATAGACACGGAACAGAGCGGACCTTCAATTCTACAATTGATGTAGCCTCAGCAAGCCAACCGTTGGGGGTGGGGGAGACAGAGTGAGAGGGAGGGAGGGAGGGAGGGAGGGGGGAGGGAGTTGGCAGCCAACGTTAGCTCCACTCTAGCAGCAGCCCCCTCCCTCCCTCCCTCTCACTCTGTCTCCCCCATCCCCCTCTCTCTCTCTCTCTCTCTCTGCTAACAATCCTGATTCGATTAGATTCTTAAACCTATTTCATTAAAAAGGAAGATATTCTGGACCCCCCATGTGAGGAGGAGTGAGGGAGAAGAGAGAGAGAGAGAGAGAGAGAGAGAGAGAGAGAGAGAGAGAGAGAGAGAGAGCGAGAGAGAGAGAGAGAGAGAGAGAGAGAGAGAGAGAGAGAGAGAGAGAGAGAGAGAGAGAGAGAGAGGGGAGAGAAACAGGGTAGAACTTGCTGACCTCAGATCAGGCCGCATCAGATTATCTACTGTACACTTTAGACAGAAACATCAACTTCAACCAAGAATGCGACGCCTCAGATTCTACAGTAGGATTATGATAATAGCAAAATTGGATCAAAGTGAGGTGGCCAGCTGCACGTTAGGCTACTTTAGGTCAGATCAAAGTGAGGTGGCCAGCTGCACGTTAGGCTACTTTAGGTCAGATCAAAGTGAGGTGACCAGGTGCACGTTAGGCTACATTAGGTCAGATCAAAGTGAGGTGACCAGGTGCACGTTAGGCTACATTAGGTCAGATCAAAGTAAGGCTGAGACGATATGCCATTGGGAAGAATCGATCAATTGGGTCAACATTTTCTATAAATATCGATATTTTTATTAGTATTCAAATATATATATATTTTTTAATTATTATTATTATTTAAACAACAAATGTATGTATATTTTGCAGAAATTCTTTGTTGATACCACTTATGGGTTTCACGCAGTTATCAATAATGATCGATAAATCAATAAGTGGTCATAGCCTTAGTGACCAGGTGCACGCGGCTATACATTAGGTCAGATCAGTGAGAGTTGGATAGGATAGAAATATATACTGTATATACTCAACTTATAGCATGACAGTATACTCAACTTATAGAACAGTCTGTCATCCCCACCTGTCTGAAAAAGTCCACTATTATCCCTGTACCCAAAAAATCCACGCCCGCTTGCCTAAACGACTATCGCCCTGTAGCTCTCACCTCCATAGCCATGAAGTGCTTTGAGAAGCTAGTGAAGGGCTACATCTGCTCCTCCCTCCCCAACACCCTGGACCCCCTGCAATTTGCATATCGCCCCAACAGGTCCACGGAGGACGCCATAGCCCATGTGCTGCACACAGCAGCATCACACCTGGACAAGAGGCAGGGGAACTATGTGAGAATGCTGTTCATCGACTACAGCTCAGCATTCAATACCATAGTCCCCTCCAAACTCATAGCCAAGCTCAGGGACCTGGGCTTGAACTATGACCTTTGCCAGTGGGTCTTGGACTTCCTGACAGGAAGACCCCAGGTGGTGAGAGCAGGCAACTGCACCTCCTCACCCATCACTCTCAACACAGGGCCCCCCAGGGCTGTGTTCTGAGTCCCCTCCTCTACTCGCTGTACACACAGTGGAACAACAACACAATTATCAAGTTTGCTGACGACACAGTAGTGGTGGGCCTGATCTCTGCAAACGACGAGAGGGCCTACCTGGGAGAGGTAGAGGACCTGGCGCTGTGGTGTCGGGAGAACAGCCTCTCCCTGAACGTCAGCAAAATGAAAGAGATGATTGTGGACTTTAGGAGGTCGGGGGTCAGGGACTACAGCCCCCTCAGCATCGACGGGGCACCGGTTGAGAGAGTGAACAGTTTTAAGTACCTCTGAGCCTACATATCCCAGGACTTGACATGGACCACACACATTGACAGTGTAGTGAAGAAGGCACGGCAACGCCTCTACTTCCTTAGGCGCCTAAGGAAGTTCAAAGTGAGTCAGAAGATCCTTAACACGTATATGTTATTTGGTCAGTTTTCCTTTTTTTCGATTTTAATATCCTATACAGTCTCACGGACCTCTGTGTATCATTGGAACTCATTCTGAGACCCCAAGAGTGCAATACCGGCCGAATCCTGCTAGGTGGCAGTATCGCCTACCCGTTGAAACCTTATTTCACACTGTGTGTTACATCGTATATGGTCCGGGCGGAGAATTTAGACCAAGCCAAGTAAATCGCTTCATCCGAGCACTTTGGAACGCGTTCAGCACACTCCATTCATATTCTGTGCCACTTCATGTCAGGGACCCGATGGACATCAATACTGGAAATCGCGATCAGACAATTGGAATATTCTTTTTGGGATACCTCCTAGTAAAGGTAAGGACTATATGACATCAACCTACTTTGATCCAACAATGATTTCACATCGATCGCAACAATCATATGTAATTTATTCCAAAACGTATGCCGTTGATGACGATCAGAGCATCAAAAAACGACCCCCCCCCCCTTTGATGCATTCATGATGAAACATAATACCTATTATATACCTTTGATTTTGAAATAGTAACGTGTCCAGGCGAGCAACGCGAACGACTTTAGCAAAATTCACATAGTGCTCCATAACTCAGCTTTTCAGGAATTAGCCCGGATCACTTTGAAACTATACAATATTCACACGGGATAACACACGAATGTATACTGAAATAATGAAATAATAATAATGAAATAATGTACTCTTTTTTACATGTTGGACGAGAGATAGTGACTGTCAAATGAGCCATAGTATTGTCTCCATAGCTATAATATAGAAAATAGATATAGCTCTGCAAACATTGTGACCTTACTCCTAGAACCCACCTCACCCCTGCCCACTTTGACAACCTAGGATGGCTTAGAGTAGACGACAGAGTACAGCAACTTGCAATGGGCCTGGTCTACAAGATACACTACACGACCAAGGTACCCATGTACATGACAAAATACTTCCCAAAGGTCAGTGAATACCACGATCACAACACCAGAGGGAGCTCCACAAATCATGTTAAACCCAGATTCGGCTCAAACAAGGGACTAAACACGTTTCGCAATTATGCCACATCAATGTGGAACGCCCTACCCAAAGCTGTAAAGGAATGTGAATCACTACCCACTTTCAAAACCACTCTCAAAGAACACCTAAGGGAGACTGCAACTCGAAACTGGCCCCTGTAAATGAACACAACCCCCTCCAATGTACAGTAAATTACCAAGTATGGTCTTGTCAATAATCCAATGTACAGTGTTTGTTTGTACAGGTGTACAGTGTCCCCCACCCACCCCTCTTACCCAACCCCCCCCCCCCCCCCCACTCCTACCCAACCCCCCCCCCCCCCCCCCCCACCCACCTCCAATGTACAGTCCCCCCCCACCCCCACCTACCCAATCCAATGTACAGTTTCTACGTCTAATGTATATACTTTTTTCTTTCTGGACTCTTTTTGTATCACAAACAGTACTGTAATTGCAAATCTGGTATGTCATAAATGTATAGATGTAGCAGTACTGTCTATCGGTATGTCATGTATGTCACATATGTTACGATGAATTGAAAATGGGGGACCCTGATGTAAACAAGACGAAAGTCTTTCTCTGGTCTGCATCCCCTTAACAATTGTATGTATTGAGCTGTACTGTACTGTACCCATTCTGCAATCTGTTAATAAAGTTTTCAATCAATCAATCAAAACACACAGTGAAAATAGGCAATGGAAAGCTGGCACATTGACTACAGGGATAAGGGTAATAGCTGGTGCTGAAAGTGTTAAGAACTTCTACTCGTGCACAATAGAGAGCATCCTGACTGGTAACATCACCTCCTGGTTTGGGAATAGCACCGCACAAGACTGCAGCAGACTACAGAGAGTGGCCCGTTCAGCCGAACGCACAATTGGAGGGGGGCTTCCCACTCTCCAGGACATTTACACCAGGCGTTGCAGGGCCAAGGCTAAGATAATAACCAAAGACTCTAGTCACCCAAACAACTGCCTCTTTGAACTGCTGATGGTCAGGCAAGCGCTACCGGAGGCTCATGGCCGGTACAGAGAGACTCAGAAGGAGCTTCTATCCCCAGGCGAGCGCTACCGGAGTCTCATGGCCAGTACAGGGAGACTCTGAAGGAGCTTCTATCCCCAGGCAAGCGCTACCGGAGTCTCATGGCCGGTACAGGGAGACTCTGAAGGAGCTTCTATCCCCAGGCCATCAGGATGCTCAATGACTCTATGAAACACTAACCCATCCATTCTACACTCACATCATCCACATGTACACACTCACTTCAAACAAACACTCCCCTTATCACTCACTGTACTCACTTTAGACACTTTAACACACATTTAACTATTATTAAAGAGATTCGCACTACATTCATACCTCATTTGCACCCTACCCTAAGTTTGTACCTCATTTCCTCTCTGCATTGTACCTCACTGTTACTCATTTTACTCTGTATTGTATATATGTATATTGACTGAACATTCCTTTACTTTTTAATAACTTTTTTTTTTTTACTTACTTTTTTTTTACTGTATGAAGCACACTCTCAGTGGCTCATACAGAAACACGCATTTCATCATAAAGTATTTTGTATTTTATTATGACAAATAATAAACCAACTTGAACTTGATCTCTATAGCAGGACAGTACAGTATATACTCAACTTATAGCATGACAGTATATACTCAACTTATAGCACGACAGTATATACTCAACTTATAGCATGACAGTATATACTCAACTTATAGCACGACAGTATATACTCAACTTATAGCACGACAGTATATACTCAACGTATAGCATGACAGTATATACTCAACGTATAGCATGACAGTATATACTCAACGTATAGCATGACTGTTGTGAAGGATCAGATTAAACCGAATATATATATTTATTTATGGATATATACTTAATAGTATTTGTATATCGTTTGATATCCCTTGTATATTCCTTGTACATATACACGGAATATCCCTTTATTCTACTACAGCCCATAATAGTTCATTTTCTTATTGGACAAAAGGACCAGGCGCCAGGGACAAGCCCCTGGCGTTCAAGTTCAAAGGTACCGACGAGACATGCCCTTACTAGCCCCAGCTCCGCGCAGGAATACGGCTACCGAAAGCAGAGCGGCACTACTTGTCCACTGTGCATATAAATATGGCGCAAGAAATGTAGAATTCCTCTTAGTCCTTTACCCTTCTACCCAACTAAGTAACAAGACGTGAAGCCTCACCCCACGATACCGCGTGCGGTGTAGTACGGCCTGTTTGGCCTTAGAATAGCAGTGAGACCTCGTGCGAATTAATAGCTGAATTGCCAGAGTTTGGCACCGTATTTCTATTAAGTAATAATAGTCTATTATGTATGGTGCATCGTACGGTTGGAGTTCTAAAGTGAGCAGCACCCCCCATCGCTTCCTCGCGTTATCTAGAGTCTTAACCAGGTTGGGCAGACCACACGTGGTGCTTTCATCCGAGGAGTTCTAGGCGAGGACGAGTGGACCTGCACATTGGATTACCTACCCTGACGACTGCTGAGCCCTATACGGCATGGAATATCTATTTGCTTTGGTGCTTTGATTTGTGGAGCGGATAATCGCCAACACCGGTGAGTGTTGGATTTACCCCGAGAGGAGCCAAGGTGAGACGGCGCTCAGACCAGACTGAGGTTGCCTCGCTTCTCCTTCGTTGTGGACCTACAGCTACAGCTACAGCTATCGTCTACAAGAGAGCCCAAGTGTATTCATCTGCGGATCAAGGTTCTACGGGCACTGTGTTCTGTACCTGAACTCTCCCTAGAAATCGTTGACCAGACGGGATACAGCCGACGGCTCTCCTACCCCCCCTACTGGCTTACAACCGGCAGGACCCTTTACAGTATATCCTGCTATAATCATTAAGTGCCATCGTTATAATTCCCTAAGAGCCAGGTTGTATACTTGCTTCCTGTGTAACCAGAGATTGGACATTCAGTGTTGATTTGCCTACGAGTACTCATTTGCCTTACAAGTGCATTCAAATCATAAATGTAATAAGTAACTATTATATGTACCTTTTGCTATATATTAAATATTTGACTATTACCTTTGTGTGGACCTGATTTCATATGTGGGAAAGTGTTCATCATACTTAGATATCGTGTACTGTATGGCCAGTAATTTAAGTAAATAAAGCGGTAGTGGTTTAATGATACCATACTTATCAATACAGTCAGGGAATTGTACCCCTCAGTTACAATTGGTCCTTCGAGCCGGAGGGTAATTAGTGTAATATTAATATAGTGGTATTAATATTGAAATGGCCTATGATGAACACTCCACGAAACGGTCCTCCTAAAGTAGAACGCCCGCAACGTAGACGACAGCCACCTCAGTACTTAGAGGATTACGCTGTCAGTAAACTACCTAGCCTTCTACAAACAGTAAACGCAGTAAAAGTAGAAAGTAAAATTATGTCCGACTCTATCAACCAGGATACCCCGACCACAGAGGCCCTAGTGGGTTCTAATGTAACTGACCAAGCTCACGGTGGGGACCAGGAGGGAACTGACACGACTTTACCCCCCGCCAAGACCGAAGAAGTAGTCCCCCCAGAGCTCCGGGAGGAAGACAACCCTCCAGAGGTGGAACTCTGCACGGAACAAGATGAGGAGAGCGCCGAGGAGATAGAGCTCCAGGACTCCTCGCAGGGGAACGCATCCCCAACGGGTACAGCCAGGAGCGGCTCACCTCTACAAGCGTCTTCCCCCAGCGAGGCGGAGAGGATGCTGTCACAGGCGTTCTTCGCCAGCCTGACAGCCTCTACCGAACGCGATCGACTTCAGGGTGAACGCGATCGACTTCAGGGTGAACGCGATCGACTCCAAACACAGCAACGGAGCGAAGAAGAGCACATACGTCTGGAGCTGAGACGCCTTCAGACGGAAGAGAATATGGCAAGAGACCGGGCCGACACCCAGCGTGCCGCTGCCGGTGCCCAAAGAGAAGCCGATCTCACCAAGCGCGACGCCGAGCGCGACAGACTACAAGGCGAGCGCGACAGACTACAAGCCGAGCGCGACAGACTACAAGCGCAGCTAATGGAGCAGCTGATCACCAGGGCAACACCCCCTCCCTCCACAAGGGGTTCCAGGGCCTCGTCAAGACACGTGTCAAGGGCACCCTCCCCTGACCGAGCAGGCGACCTTGAACTCGACCACCAGAGAGAGTCTACACCCCCCTCCGAACTCCTTCCCCGACCGGTCCAAGTGAGACCCAGCTACAAGGAAGGAACGGCGGACACCGCGGAGAGGCTAAATAAACGACTACAGGATCTAGATGACCTGGCAGAAGAAGAAGAGGGAGAAGAGGAGAGTCAAGCCTGACAGCAGCACATTACTCCACAGGACCAGGAGGTCCAGTACAGCCCAGGCTATACCCCCGCGGCTCTGCGCTACAGACCCCCGACTCGATTCACGGGTGAGCATGACGCACGACCAGTCCCGAGGAATAGCACCTGGACCAGCGGGCCATGGTACCCTGCCAGTACCAGCCCACCGAGAGGCGTAAGAAGAGACTCGCCCAGGAGGCCTCTCTTCCAACGCTCACCGATGTGCCAGCCATCCATGGCGTCATACATTGGCACACCGACGTTTCCAGACTTCACCCATGAGAATCGAGCACAGTACACGGAGCTCCGGATGTGCTTAGAGACAATGATGGTGGATGTCGCTGACGAACGCCACAAGTATGCAATATTATTAAAGCACCTGAAAGTGCCCCGAGCGCACAACATAGCGCTGGCCTATGCCACCTCTACGACCCCATACACCGCGGCTCTAGCAGCGCTGGACCAGAGATATGGACGTATATGGGATTACGTAATACAGGAGATAAGGCATATTGACCGCCTACCCCCAGCAACAGACAATCGCTCACTAGACGACCTGTCTATAAAAGTACAATCCCTGGTAGGGATGCTGGGGGCGCAACGAGAAAAGGGTATGCACGAACTATACGCAAACTCGAACGTCGAGAGGATTTTAGAGAAGCTGCCGCCCGCCCGACAGGAGCGCTTCAGGCGGCAAAGAGACCACCGTGATCCTAACGGTCCCGAGCCATCCCTCCTAGATTTAGCCGACTTCCTGGCGAGAGAAGTCAGCAGCCTACGGCTGGATACGTTCGTGCGGAGCACACCAAGCTCCAGAGAGGGACCTAGGAGAGTAAACGATGGCCGAAGATCGGTGACTGTCATGCACCAATCAGAATCAGTACCGAGCAGCAAGAACCACAGTACCCCCTCGATGAAAGAGAAGTGGAAGATGGTGTGCCCGTACTGCGAGAAGGAACACTGGTTGTCACAATGTGACCAGTTCAAGAAGATGACCGCTGAAGAAGTAAGTCACTGGATAAAGTCCAACAGGCGCTGTTACCGATGTGCGCGCAGTCACATGGCAGCCGAGTGCCGCCTAAAGAAGAGGTGTAGCCGGTGTGACGGAGCCCATCTGGATGTCCTACACGACAGTAACAAAAGAAAGCCTGTACCATCCAGCAGCACAAAGGCAAGTGTTATGTACATTGACCCCGCTAGCAGCAGCGGCGCCCAGGTGCTCTTAAAGGTGGTCCGTGTAACACTAAGTTACCAAGATAAGATCATGGACACTTACGCCGTCCTTGATGACGGGTCAGAGAAGACCCTTCTCCTCGCGTCCGCTGCGGCCCAGCTGGGGCTACGGGGGAGCGAGAACCAGATGACTATTCGGACAATAAGACGAGATCTAAAGACGATAAAGGGCGAGAATGTCTCCTTCACTATCGCAGCAAGCGGGCAGCCCGAGAGACGGTACAGGATTACCAATGCTTTCACCAGCCAAGAAATAGGACTATCGCAGTACACCTACCCCATCGCCAAGCTGATGGAGAAATATGTGCACCTGCGCCAACTACCTATCCCGCTCATAGACGGTGCCACCCCGACCCTGCTGATAGGCTCCGACCATGCAGACCTCATAGTCCCGATAGACCGGGTCCACACAGGACCCAGAGGCTGTCCTGCAGCAGTCGAGACCCGCCTAGGATGGACATTACAAGGCCCCCTCGCTAAGTCTCTTAACCGAACAGCAGCCACTAACTGCCTCCACTCCAGAGTGACAGAAGGAGACACCACACTCCTGCAGCATGTCGAGAGGCTATGTACACTAGAGACAATGCCCTTTAAGAACGAAAAGAAAGACATTCGTTCTAAGGAAGATACCTACGCTATAGCCCTCCTCGAGCACGGGACCAAGAGAGTCAACGTCAACGGAGTGATGAGATACGCAACTCCACTCCTGAGGCGAGAGGGAATGCCCACCTTTCGCGCTACAAAAGAGGCGACGGAGCGGTATCTATTGAACACAGAGCGGCGCCTAGCCAAAGACCCCGCTCAAGAAGCTGTGTACCGCGCTGAGATTAACAAATTAATCACAGCGGGACACATAAAGAAAATTGACATTAAAGAGGCCGATCAGACGACCGAATCATGGTACGTGCCGCACCACAAGGTCCACCACAACGGCAAGGATCGCATTGTGTTTAACTGCAGCTACCAGATCGGATCACAAAATCTGAATAAAGAACTCTTGGCCGGCCCAACACTCGGCCCCTCCCTACTAGGCGTGCTACTATGCTTCCGCCAGGACAAGGTGGCTATCAGCGGCGACATCAAAAGGATGTTCCTGCAGGTGAGACTAGTGGAGGAGGACAAGCCCCTGCTGCGGTTCCTATGGAGAGAGAGGATCGGAGATGAGCACCCAGCCATCTATCAGTGGGAAGTCCTCCCTTTCGGAACCACATGCAGCCCATGCTGTGCTACGTTTGCACTGCAAAAGCACGTCGCAGAGGACCCAGCAGCAGATAAAGAGGTCCAACAAAGTGTGACAAATAGTTTCTACGTGGACAACTGTTTACAAAGCGTCTCGACGCCAGAAGAAGCCGAGGCTCTCCTACTCAAGCTCCGCGCCTCCCTGATCAAAGGCGGCTTTGATCTCAGGCAGTGGGCCAGCAGCGACCCGCAAGTACTGCGCCGCCTCTCCCCCGAGGACAAGGCCGCGAGCAGCGACACCTGGATGGCGACCATCCCAGGAGAAGCCCAAGAAATGACACTGGGACTAGTCTGGCGCTTCAAAACAGACTCGCTCCATTATAGACACAAACCCCTGATCAAGGAGCAGGGAAGGTCGACGGCAACACCGACCACCAGACGGAGTGTATACAGAACACTCGCCAGACAATATGACCCGTTGGGATGTATTCTACCTTACACCACCAGGGCAAAGATGATTGTAAGAGCGCTATGGGACAAAGACCAGGGCTGGGACGATCCCATACCCGAACACCTTGCATCCACATGGAGAGAGTGGGAGACGGAACTCCGCTCACTCCCAGGTGTTAATATACGCCGCAGCTACTTCCCACCCACAGTGAGGCCAGAGACATGCAAGATCGACCTGCACGTATTCAGCGACGCCTCCGAAGTAGCCTACGGTTCGGTGGCTTACTTGCGTGCCCGAGAGGAGGGAGGAGAAATACATACTGCTTTCATCCTGGCTCGCTCAAGAATAGCCCCACGCAAGCAACAATCTATCCCGCGTCTAGAGCTCTGCGCAGCCCTAGCAGGAGCGCAGCTCGCCACGTTAATCCAACGTGAACTCACCATCCCGGTGCAAAGAACAATCTTGTGGTCAGACTCCACGACCGTACTCACATGGATCCGGTCTGATTCGTGCAGATACAAGGTCTTCGTGGGAGTCAGAGTCACCGAGATTCAAGAGTTAACAGAAGTAACCAGCTGGAGGTATGTGGACACCAAACACAACCCAGCTGACGTCATCACCCGGGGAATGTCCCTGGATGACCTCACCCGTCACAACCTCTACAGTGACGGGCCAAAGTTCCTCAAGCTCCCCGAAGAAGAGTGGCCTACACCCACCCCACGGGAGGCGAGTAAAGAGGAGGCAGAGAACAAGAAACCTATGTTCTGTGGGTTGACACACACACTCGTCCCCACAGGCCCGGTTCTAGACGATTGCCTCACCCTAGAGAGTGCGCAGCTAAAGACATTTCTGTGGCACCACCCAGAGGTTCAGCCCACAACTGACATTTCAGCAGCTGACTACGAAGAAGCAGAACTCCTTCTACTACAACGAGCCCAGAGAGACTCGTTCCCCGATGAGCTAGCCTGTCTACAGGGAGCAAAGCCCGTCCCATCAGACAGCAGACTGCTTCACCTGGCCCCCGAGAGCGACGCCCATAATCTCATCAGAGTGGGTGGTCGTCTGCGGAGAGCCCCAGACCTACCGGATGACGTTAAGTACCCGATAGTCTTGAACAGCCGACACAAGGTCACAGAGCTGATCATAAAGAAATACGACGAGGATGTGCACCACGCAGGGGCAGAGAGAGTCTTCGCGGAGATCAGACGTCGTTATTGGATACTGCAAGGGAGAGAAGCAGTGCGGCGCTTCCAGCGAACCTGTCTAGACTGCCGTAAGTGGCGCGCGCAGCCCAGTATACCCCGGATGGCTGACGTACCTCCCTGTCGCCTCCGACTCGGCAACAAGCCCTTTCACTCCACCGGTATGGACTGTTTTGGCCCGCTGTATATAAAGAGAGGAAGAGGAACCGAGAAGCGGTGGGGTATTGTATTCAAATGCATGACCACCAGAGCGATACATATCGAACTCCTTCCAACCATGAGCACAGACTCATTCCTTATGGCCTTCCGAAGATTCACATCACGGAAAGGAAAACCGTCTACATTGTTGTCTGATCACGGGACAAACTTCAAAGGCGGAGAAAGAGAGCTGAGAGAGAGCTTCCAAGCTATGGGCCCAGAACTTAAGACCCACCTCGCTCCATCCCAGATTGACTTCCAGTTCAATCCCCCGAACGCACCTCACTTCGGTGGAACCTGGGAACGAGAAGTACGTTCCATAAAGACAGCCCTGTACGCCGTGCTTGGGGCCCAGACTGTGGCGGAAGAAGTCCTAATGACAGTCCTCACGGAGATCGAGGGAGTATTGAACTCAAAGCCCCTCGGTTACGTCTCAAGTGATGTAGCAGATGTCGACCCAGTCACCCCCAACACACTCTTGATGGGGCGGCTGGACCCCGCGCTACCCCAGACAATGTACAGGCCTGAAGAAGCGAACGGCCGAAGAATGTGGAGGTACAGTCAAGTACTGGCTGACAAGTTTTGGAACAGCTTCCTACTCCACTACCTACCGTCTCTACAGACCCGCCAGAAGTGGGTAAAAGAGAAAGACAATTTGACAGAAGGAACAGTCGTCATGATCATCGACCAGTCACTACCCCGAGCTATGTGGCCGGCTGATCACCGGTGCCGATGGAAAGGTCCGAGCAGCTGAAGTGCTCGTCCAAGGGCGGACCTACACCCGACCCGTGGCGAGGCTAATAGAACTGCCAAGGCTCCCTGATACTATTGATGACGACCATGACCCTATGACTTTGTGAGTTGA
Source organism: Notolepis coatsorum (assembly GCF_963971535.1). Lineage (NCBI taxonomy): Eukaryota > Metazoa > Chordata > Actinopteri > Aulopiformes > Paralepididae > Notolepis > Notolepis coatsorum. The sequence goes on from NC_140165.1 coordinate 320,035,792, forward strand.
CTGACCCTTACAGCGGACATTGAGTAGTGGACAGTGCGGTTAATCTGTCTCTGCTTAGCTAATTAGGTGGGACTAATTAGGGGGCGGCTGTTGTGAAGGATCAGATTAAACCGAATATATATATTTATTTATGGATATATACTTAATAGTATTTGTATATCGTTTGATATCCCTTGTATATTCCTTGTACATATACACGGAATATCCCTTTATTCTACTACAGCCCATAATAGTTCATTCTCTTATTGGACAAAAGGACCAGGCGCCAGGGACAAGCCCCTGGCGTTCAAGTTCAAAGGTACCGACGAGACATGCCCTTACTAGCCCCAGCTCCGCGCAGGAATACGGCTACCGAAAGCAGAGCGGCACTACTTGTCCACTGTGCATATAAATATGGCGCAAGAAATGTAGAATTCCTCTTAGTCCTTTACCCTTCTACCCAACTAAGTAACAAGACGTGAAGCCTCACCCCACGATACCGCGTGCGGTGTAGTACGGCCTGTTTGGCCT
>NC_140165.1:320041301-320162493 GCF_963971535.1 Notolepis coatsorum
TGAAGTTCAGGCCTGCCATTTCGGACAAAATCTGCCACAGATAACACTCCATACCAGAATGTATTACACTAAGGGTGGAAAGGCAGGGTTTTGCACACTGTCAGAGTCAAAGAGACAGGATGCTGCAGCAATCTGGACACAAATGGATCCAGTCCTAAAAGATATCAAGACAAAATATCCACAGGTTACCACCGTGCACTTTTGGTCTGATGGTCCAAGCAAACAAGAACAAGAAGAACTTTTTTCTTCTGTCTGGTATCCCACCTACACTGGGGTTTGAAAGGACAACGTGGAACTTCTTCCCCACTTCTCATGGTAAGGGCGCACCAGACGGCATTGGCGGAACAGTAAAAAGAACAGCTGACAACCTGGTCCTGAGAGGAAATTATGTGACTGATGGACACATATTCTTCAAAAAGGTCTCAAACAGTCTGAATGGTGTTCAGCTGTATCATATTGTGGAAGAAGACATGCAAAGATACGACACACTTCTCATGAATCCTCTCAAACCGGTTCCCTCAACAAGACAAATACACCAGATCATCGCACATAAGGACAGGATCCACAACAGACAACTATCCTGCTTTTGCAGCGAGATGTTGGATTGCCAGTGCTTCTGCCCAGCTACCTCCTATTACCATGGCAACCCATGAGAACAGCAGAGTGATACACGGAGGGCAAGGAAGAAGAGACCTCTGGCCATGTTGTGGGAGGAGATGGAAAATGAGATGGAAGAGGGTATGGAGATGGAAGATGTAATGGAGGAGTTGGACGAAGAACCTTTGAAAGGTCCTGAGGGTACGGTGACAGTAAAGACTGTTAGCAGCCTTAGTAATGGAGACTGGTTAGGTTAGCAGTAGTATATGATGACCACTGGTGGCTAGCCAAGACCATCGATGTGGATAATGAGCAACAAGATGTGAAAGTGGAATTTCTGCATCCCCATGGTCCAACAGAAATGTGGTTCAGCCCAAATGTGGCAAGAAGGATGTCTGTTTCTGCCCAGTTCAAGACATCATAGTGAAACTAATCAGAAATGCAGAAGGAAAGGAAGAGGAGAAGTGGGTGAGAAAGTGGAGATCAGGAAGTGGTGTAGAGGAGGTAGATGAAAACAGGGACGAGAAGAAGGGGTCCTGTTCTCCATTACTGTTTTTGTTGTTGGAAACGGTGCATTTTGTAATAGTTGGAAACAGTGTATGTAAAGTGTGTTGTTTATTACAATTGAGTTAACAAAATGTTCAGTATAAGACAAGGAGTTATTAGTTCTTATTATTGTCACTTCCATCTGTTTAAAAAATTGAGCAGAGATGCAAATCCAATTTTGTCAACTCCGTCAGTTTCTCGTCAACACCGTCAGATCATTGTCAACACCGTCAGATATTTATTTTTGTTAATCTTGGGGAAAATACAAATTCCTTCTTCAGTTTATGTTGTTTAAGTAATAAAGGAGCATTAGATCTTCATCCTCTTGTGTCTTATTTACTTAATGATCTTTTTTTTATCATATCAAAATTAAAAACAAAGTTTGAAAATGCTAATATTTCTAACTCTGGGTTTTCAGAATAGTGTGAAATTACACCTGAGGTTTATATATTATATTTTATTGCATACCAGAGTAACTAAACACTATTACAACATACTTCAGAACTTCAGATTCTTGTTGGACTGGAATAATTAGAATTATATACTTTTTTGTGTGTCTGACGGAGTTAACACAAATCAAGTTTCAAAGGGAAACATGTGAATTTGTTGAAAATGTTTTTCTATGTAGAGCCTGTACCTTTACATGGTTAAATAGCTCAGACCTTTCTCTACATGAATATATAACTCTAATTAATATAGTGTGCATTCTCAAAATATAATATTTAAAAAGTGTTTTGTCCCGACTCTCAAGAATCAGTGAGCTATATATGCTTTTCTAATATCAACAATACCGGTACATTAGGGAGCTGGGGATTAGATGGTATAACAGTTGGGAGAAGTTGACCATCTGACACAGGTTCAGCTGCAGACCTCAGTTAGTCTATTATACCACCATCCATGGTATTTCAGAGACAAGGCTTCAGGTTTAATTTATGAAGCCTAAAGCGTCTTGCACTGCTGCCTGCATGGTGTTCAGATTTTTGCTAACATTACACGTTATTATAAGCCTGGGTTACGGTTACTGCAGGGTCTATATGCCATAAGGATATTCTAATAAGCTCAAACTTATGGAAGTAGGTTAACAGCTCTGGTCTCCCATGACTTTGTGCAAGAATAAGACCCAAATCAAAAGGCTTGGGGGCGGAAAAAAAATGTAAAAGCTTGTGTAGACATTCCAACTGAGGGCTAGAGAATAGCATAGACCCCCTCACCCCCCCCCCCCCCCCGCCACCCCACCCCCCCCCGACGACCCCCGACCCCCCCCCCCCCCCAGACGGACCATACAGCACTTTTCAATTGCCACGTGAAAGAACAGAGGTGGTGATACAGTAGGAGTCCCCTGTCCTTTAAAGTCTATGACGTAGAGACCCTATACGGATATAATCCATAGGTTTACAGTAGCGACATTCTTTTGCACGTGACTTTATTATAAGAGTATATCTCTTTTTAATATGACCGCGTTTAACGGTCAAGAATCAAGACTCCGAGCAGAATTAGACACATTCACGTCGTCATGTAATAAATAAAGGTGAATTGTTACAATTAATACTTAATAATGTAGTAGGTCAAATATTTGGGTACAATCTTCCATGTATATATAATGCTCGTGATCATCAAAAGAAACGTACCTAAAAAAAAGTTGACTGCCACACACAACGTATATATAGCCTAAACAATGTTTTCTTGTTCTGTCGTGTAATTTAATAATAAGACAAATAGTATCAATTAAACACCACGCTATAAAGAGAGACACATCTGAAATGAAATGTATATACTGTACAGAGATGACATGTGATGAAGTATCCTGGCATTATTAGACTATCGTACGGTATTTCCTTCTTCAACCCTTTGACATTCATCATCATCATCATCATCATCATCGATCATGACGCAAAACGAGGGTCGCATATCGCAGATGCTTGTATGGCTGCCCATACAATTCGCATTATTCCTTTAGTTTTTTTTAAATAACGGCTGTATATATATATAATTATATACGGGGCAAAATCAGCGCACACACGGCCACGGGACAGTGACGCGCCGCATATGTGCTTATAATAAGCTTATTCTCACACAGTGGTCACTGTCTGTCCAGTGTTTTTACTGAGATGCTTTGTTGTTCTTCTCCATTTGCCCTCCTGTACACACACACACACAGCCCGTAAAACAAAAACAATGCGAATAATAAATAAATGTAAAAAAATATATACCTGAGACTATAATTGTCCCGATCGAGGTGACAGAAATAATAACTCAGCACGCCTAAAAAAAAAAAAAAACCTATCGATAACTTTCCAACCCAAAACAATTCAATAAACCTACGTGTACGACGTTGATAAGTTGACGTTATTATCCTCCTGTGGTGGTGTTGTTGTTATTATTATCCTTCTTCTTGTTGCTGTACCGCATACAGTTACAGTAGCTGCTGCTGCCCAGTGCTCCTCTATAGCGGTGCAGCCTCCTCGTCTTGTCGGGCTGTAGCATCTAGCACTGCACCCTGTGGGTAGATCTCTCTCTCCGACAGGGCGGCGCAGGGAGAGGGCTGCTGCTGCAGGTCTGCAGGGGTGGTGTTGTTAAAGAGCCAAACTGTCAGCTTTGTGCTTCACGTGGTGGGGGGGGGGGGGGGGGGGGGGGAGAAGAGAACAAAATGCTACTTCGTGGAAAATTGACTCCCATTAATCTTGACGCAAGCGGACAGGTGTGTAGTAGTGTAGGCTTATGTTTATGTAACCCAAATAATAGGCGGACGTATGCTCTAGTTTAATTAGGCGGGTGGTGGACATTTATTTTATTTATTTATTTATTTAACCTTTATTTATCCAGGCAAGCGAATTAAGAACAAATTCTTATATTACAAATTGAAATTGACGGGGCGGCCAATCACGTTAACCCTTTCACTGCTGCTGCCACACTACAGAAGGTTAACCGTCGTCGGTACGGTAGTAGTGTGTGATAGTAAAGGGTTAACCTTCTGTAGTGTGTGTGGTAGTAGTGAAAGGGTTAATAATAACCCTTTGCCGTGTGGCCGTGAAAGGGTTATAACCTTCGTTCTGTGTATTGTCGCGTGTGGTGAAAGGGTCAAACCGTTTGGTGGTGGTGCTGCGGCAGTGAAAGGGTTAAGGCATAATTATTGCACAATCAGAAACGGTTGCGTTATATGTACAGAATAGCCTACTTTCACATTCCTCACATTCATAGCTTCGTGTGTCATATTCTCTGTCATGAAACTATAGGGACGTGAGGAGACTTTGAGAGGGGAAACAACCATGAGGGCGGCTGTGTCAGGAAGGATAGCTTAGTTTCCCCCCCTTTTTTATTTGTTTAAGCTCCCAGACCGCTTTGTTTGTGCATGATGTGTGTCTCCCAGTGACTGCTGTTTCCATGTACTGTATAGGAATGTGAATCACTACCCAATTTCAAAACCACTCTCAAAGAGCACCTACGGGGGAGACTGCAATTCGAAACTGGCCCCCGTAAATGTCCAAACCCAACCCCCTCCAACAGTTACCCCCCCTCCCACCCCCACCCAACCTCCTACAGTTTCTTCCCCCTCAAATGTATATACTCTCTTTTTAGACTCCCTTTTGTACACATAAACAGTACACTGTATATTTGTAGATCCGGTATGTCATAAATGTCTAGATGTATAACTAACGTTAGGTTATGACTATAACCAAGTTCTGTTAGTTAGGGGCGATGCTTGGCATCGCTACTGCACTATCTCGCGTACGTGCACGCGTACTGAATAAACCACAAATGTACCTCTAATACCAGTATTAGTCTGACCACACCCCTCATCAGCTTACCTTCATAAGCAGGTGTGTGGTCACCTGCTCTCCTCCTTCCCAAGCTTTCACCACAAGGTGAGGACAAGGGCTGCAGCGGCGTCCGATGCCAAGCATCGCCCCTAACTAACAGAACTTGGTTATAGTCATAACCTAACGTTCTGTATCGTTAGTGGCTTAGCTTGGCATCGCTACTGCACAAGGGAGGCCAAGCGGAGCCACTTGGCTGACAAATACACCCCGCTGACAGCCCCCCAAAACCATCAGAACAGGGAGGGCCGAGCCCCCCCGACCCCCCCTAATGGAGGGTAGCCCCCCTATTAGGGACGTCACGGGAGGGCGACGGACCCGACCGTGCGAAGAGGCACTCAAGCAACTCAACGCACAGGGTGAGCAGACCGTGGCTTGACCCCACGACTACACACACGCACAACCCGCATGCCACCCGGGAACGAACGGAGGAACAACCTCGTTACTGCCCCCAGAATCACGGGGTCAAGGGCAAACCCAACCCCGTGGCAAGGCCGTAGCAGCGGAGCACGAAGGAAGACCCAGACCCACCAAAAGGACTGGACTCCCTGGAATGGGGGCCCGGAGAAGTCCATGATGCCAGCATCAAGACCCCACCAGGTGGGCACGTAGTGCCCCGCCCCCCACATCGCCAGCGTATTCGGACAAAGGCCCCTCAGTTACTGCACCTGGTATTCCCAGGCGGAACCAACCAGGCCAGAACCTGCCCAGCTTCCGAGATCGGACGAGACCGGGCGTGTTCAGGTCGGTATGGCCGTAAGCCGAGCGGGCCCCGTCCCCCCAATAGTACACCGCCTGGCACACTGACCCTGCAGAATAGGCAGTCAGCATGGCCGTAAGCACACAAAAAAGGTTAACCAACGGAAGCAGGCAGCGCACCGGGGAAAAACCAGGCAACAGGCTGTTAACCCTAGCCTGGAGACTGCGGACGAGACAGGCGCCAGAGGGGACAGCTGAACACAGCCGCCCCGGCGGAAGGAGCGTAAGCTGGCGGTGTTGCATGACCAAGCCTCCATTTAACAACCCCCACCCAGAGGGGTCGAGGCAGAGAAGGCTGACACGATTGGCAGACGTCATGAACGTGCAGGGGCACCCTCAAACGGTGAACCCGGGAGTTGACACTGCTCCAACACACCAGGGAATCAACCACCTCGGTGTTACCCAATGCGGTGGTTGTTCCTATAACCCCTCAAGAAAAAACTCCAAAACACACCTGCGGGTATACACCGGCTATACCGCAGTACAAGTGTTTCAGTTTCCAAAAAGGGTTAACCCAGGCCTACGGGTCGCAAACATCACTTCGGACCGGGCCTGGCGGTACGGGAAGCACAGGGTCACCAGAGGAGGTCAAAAAACCACCCCCACAGGCCCCTCTTCGCCATGCGTGAGAGAGGAGCGAAAAATAATGGAGAACCAGCCCCTAAGCACACCGTACCTGGTATTCCCCGGCGGTCTCCCAACCAAGTACTAACCAGGACCAACCCGTGTAGCGGCCGAGATCCGACGAGATCGAGCGCGTACAGAATGGCATGGCTGTAAGCCATGACGACAGTGCTGAGTAAAAACATACCCAACCAGGGTCTCCATAGCGCTTAACCCTGTGACACCCAGACCGACCTGGCATTTTTCCCCCTGAAAAAAGCCCAAGTCCCTCAGGGTACCAGAACAGCAGATCTGCATCCCCGGCGGACAACGGGTTCAACTGATCTGGACCAGCGTGACCAGAACCAGTCCCGTGCCCTAACCACGCCGACATGCCTACTCCAGGAGAAGGGCAGATATGCGTGTTGATCTTAACATGAAAAGAAGGCGCCACCCAGACGTCGGGACGAACCGCGCCTGGTGGCCCACCCCAAGGGCGTGAGACCCCACTACATATGTTCAGATCCATCCCGTCATCATCCCCCAGACATGAACGAGAATCCGTCGACAACCCACCCAGGTCATGGGATGTGGTCGCCGGAAGAGGAAAAACCCCCATCTCAGTTGCTTTATAAAAACGCTGTTTCAACCACAAGCAACTAAGGCGTGCCAGTCAATCGCCTGTTTACAGCGAGCTAGCACTATACGTGCGTCGGGACACACCCCCATCAATGAACAGGCTATTTAGACCTGTCATTGAATCCCCAAGGCGCCCAGGGGAACGACAAGAGGGGTGTGACACTCCCTAACTCCAACACTTCTGGAATAGAAAGAAGGAAGCATCAACAGTATGTATCCCAGTCTACACAGCCGGGGTAAAAAATGTTCACATTTTTACATCCCACCACCCTCCCATAGGAAAGAGACGGGGATCCCCAGAGAGACTTCCCACGCGAGCTGTACAGATTGAAAAGAATATATTGCACCTTGAGCCATGTAAAAAACTGGTTTTAGGGCCTCCGGGGAAGAGGCACCGAACCCATACACACTCAATAAACGAATTGAATCGAATATACATACAATAGAAAAGGACCCTTCTAGAGGGTCCACTCACTTTGACAATCTGAGGAGGAAGGCTCTGTACTCTGATGGAGGCTTCCTCACATGGAAGAAGGAGTCCGAACTCACAGAAGGCCTGAGTAGGCGCTTGGTGAGGAGGAGCCCTGACCACCCCCCCTGAAAACAGATCCATCACATGGACCTGAACAGCACACGGAAGTCCTACCAACAGAGACGCGCACGGTGACGTACTCTATGGCGGGGGAATTCCTGCGGTGCACACGCCCAATATACCAGGCCGTGGGACCAGGAACTCCCTCCCCCCCCCCCCCCCCCCCCCGTAACGTGCCGAACCGCCACGTGACGGGAACCTTGAAGGACAGGGGGTGTACCCCTGACCGACAGAACAATGGGGAGAGGAAAGGTTACCAGTTCACCCCTTTACGACCCCACACCCATGATACGACGTAACGACAAAAAGAGAATATGACACAGTCATAGTCAGCTCTATGAAGCGTTTCACAGCTCCACACAGCGCACGAGCTAACCTGCTATCTGATTTTTACTAAGGAAAAACACAGAATAGAGAGGGCTCTAAGAACCCCGGTCCAACATACACATGTGCTTCTGTGGCCAGTACAACCCAGTTGTAGGTCACATGACACACACAACCCATCATCACCTACAAAAAATGGCAAAAACACTCAACAGAGGAACGCCGTTTTTTTCACAATGAGAGAATACATCATTCTTGATTAGTATCGACCACAGGCCTTGCTAAGCACACATGACAGCAACCAAACCAATTTCCCTTTAGGAAATAAGTTTCTCCAGCAGATTTAGCACAACCTCAGCAATCAAGCTGAGAGTTACATCGTATCCCTACCACACAAAAGACACAATTAATGCACAACATGTCTGATAGGAGGTGATAAAGTCCCCAGGGAACCGGGGGGGGAAACACAATCCTCCTATTTTACCCTCAATACGGCCAGTTAAAACAGGAAAACCTGTTAATGTGTGAACTCACTGTTCATTGTCATTACAGTCTGAGAAAGAACATTCTTTTACTCACTCGTCACCAAGCATAGCTTCATAGGTTAGTTGCCTTAGTAGTGAGTACACGGTACACATAAACACCATGATGTTTCTCACACAACAACCAGATCAATACATCACGACCTGCACGGAGAAGCTAACTGCCAGTGACAAAAACAGCTCACACACAACCCGCAACGTATCTCAAATGCATTGCAACAACACACGTTTTGGGAAAAAACACCGTTATTCACAATACATTTAGCAAGGTAAAACCAGAAGACGTGTTATGAGGTCTGGCCAACCCCGTACCTGCCCGGAACGCAGATCAGCGAAGTGCAGTCACAAGCCACCGTAGAACACAGCCGTCCCGTGTTGTTCGATCCGGGCAGCGTCGCCGCTCCACCAGTCGCTACAGTCCTCTTTGTTGACGCAATCCCCGTCTAGGCTCAGGCAGGGTCGACGAACATCCCCTGTCAAGGATGACGTCGTGGTCAAGAGTGTAAAACATGTTAAAATCAAAGCACGTTCAACAGAATAGCATCAAGCTAACGGCTGCTCCAACCGTTCGGGTGCTATTGCTTCCGCTCGCGAGACGCCGATCTACGACGCACGCGATCAGGAGCGAGCTCCCGGCGGCGCGCGAGAAGCCAAGCTACCCCGCGCCAGGCCACCGACCGGCTAACCGTAAGCTATGAACATGTAAACAATGACATAACACTCACCCAGACAGGCCGCCGTTCTGAACCCTCCTCACTTTTTAAGAGAAAAGAGAAAACAAGACGTCAACACCGCTTCACAACGGTGACATTAACACGTCCGGCGGAATCAGCACAGTACCAACTGGCCTGTATAGCTGACTTTGAACATGAATCTGCCGCTATCGCACATTACATGCACATATCCCCTCGTGAAGGAATACTCTCATTTGGATATGAAAGATGGGGTCTTAACACGGTGACAGAGAGAATCCACTCGTCCAGAACACACAGGGATCACCAGTGTCAATGGTCGCGGCCCACTAGTTAAAACTATAATGGTCGCCAGACCAAGGCCTTCTGTCGCCTAGACGGCTAAACAAAGGACCCTAGCCTGGGGCCGGTTTCCATAAACTTTGTCAAGTAGCCCCCATAGCACTAACAGACAAGTGGAGCCCGCCAGCAAACACTACTCACCCAACCTGGAACGCACCGCTCCTCACAACAGCGGCATGTCCGACAGTTCAGCTGTGGCCTGACAGGTTTCACCCCAACAAACACAGCAAGGAACTGCAGTTGAGAAGCATGCAGCGGCGTGCTCCCAATACGAAAACCGGTGGAGGGTTTGTAGAATGATCATCATCTTCTAGACACTCCAGTACGAAGACAATATCGCCGTATTTTCTCGAAAATAGTGAGAGAGAAAATAAAGATATGATGTCAACGTATCCTTGTTTCCCAAGCTGTTCCTAATCCAATTTCTTCCATCATGGTGTCAAGTGTGGGGATCTACCGAGGCACCTCTTCCTTGTGGTGAAAGCGAGAAGGAGGAGAGCAGGTGACCACACACCTGCTTATGAAGGTAAGCTGATGAGGGGTGTGGTCAGACTAATACTGGTATTAGAGGTACATTTGTGGTTTATTCAGTACGCGTGCACGTACGCGAGATAGTGCAGTAGCGATGCCAAGCTAAGCCACTAACGATACAGAACAGTACTGTCTTTGTTATCCGTATGTCACGTATGGCATAAATGTTACGATGAATTGAAAACGGGGGGACCACCCTGATGTAAACAAGACGAAAGTCTTTCTCTGGTCTGCATCCCCTTATTAACAATTGTGTGTATTGAGCCGTACTGTATATTCTGTACCCATTCTGCAATCTGTTAATAACATTTTCAATCAATCATTTCTGTATTATTATTATTGTTTCTGTTATTTCCCTGTGAAGCTCTGTGTATTGTTATTGTGGTTATTGTGTTGTCTTGTTTTCATGTAAATAATAATAAAAAAAATTTGATAAAAAAAAAAACATTTTCAATCAATCAAAGTACATTCTGTATTCATTCACGCAGAGTCCTCCGATGTTGCCTCCGATAACACGACACGGAACAGGGCTCTGTCCTGCTCAGGTTCCTGAACACAACACAACACTGAATTCCTCGGGAACCTGTGACGGAGGCGGTGGCAGCGGTGGGCGTGCTGGGACTCGTCTCCAAGCAAGGGGCCACATATCTCCACCTATCTCCACATATCTCCACATATCTCCGTGACTGAATCAACCGTTGGAGAGAGTCGACCTGACGAGTACAGACGCGCAGACGTGATGCAAATGTACAAACACACAAACACACACACACACACACACATTTTGAATACTTTATTTGGTTCCACAAATTATACGACATAAACGGGGAATCAAATGTATCGGGGGGCGAGCAGCAATGAACACTTAATAAGGGACACACAGCACCTCCTTCTCCACGCGGCTAAGCTGCGCCAATAGTAGCCGAGACAGAGCAATATTTGTGTTTGGCTTTTCTTTTAGACATTGCAGCAATTCTCACACCCCCTCATGGCACACTGAGCAGTGGTTGGTATTTGATATACTTGTCCCGGAAGGCCTGGTCCATGTACAGGTCAAAGGCACAGCCTACTTCTATGACCAGCACCTCCCTGTGGCTGGTGTCAACAAGAACAACATCCGGTGTATTTGGTATGTTAGCGAAGACATCGTTGGTAAGACCAAACACCAGTGGCGGACTGGCCATCGGGACGTTCGGGACGAATCCCGATGGGCCGGAACCAAAGTGGGGGCCAGTGTGTGGGCCACTAATGTGGGCCGGTGTGTGGGCCACTAATGTGGGCCGGTGTGTGGGCCAGTGTGTGGGCCAGTGTGTGGGCCACTAATGTGGGCCAGTGTGTGGGCCGGTGTGTGAGTCGGTGTGTGGGCCACTAATGTGGGCCAGTGTGTGGGCCAGTGTGTGGGCCAGTGTGTGGGCCAGTATGTGGGCCGGTGTGTGGGCCGGTGTGTGGGCCAGTATGTGGGCCAGTATGTGGGCCGGTGTGTGGGCCGGTGTGTGGGCCAGTATGTGGGCCAGTGTGTGGGCCAGTGTGTGGGCCACTAATGTGGGCCAGTATGTGGGCCGGTGTGTGAGTCGGTGTGTGGGCCACTAATGTGGGCCAGTGTGTGGGCCAGTGTGTGGGCCAGTGTGTGGGCCAGTATGTGGGCCGGTGTGTGGGCCGGTGTGTGGGCCAGTATGTGGGCCAGTGTGTGGGCCGGTGTGTGGGCCAGTGTGTGAGTCGGTGTGTGGGCCACTAATGTGGGCCAGTGTGTGGGCCGGTGTGTGGGCCAGTATGTGGGCCGGTGTGTGGGCCGGTGTGTGGGCCAGTATGTGGGCCATTGTGTGGGCCGGCAATAAAACAATAAACAAGTTGCATAAACTAAATCAGATTAAAAATGATCACAGTTCTGGTTTGCCTTAAGATGCAGTTTAAGATGGGTCTTGAACATGGAGTATGTAGGGCACTCTCTAATCACAACTGGTAGGCTATTCCAGTAGTTACCACCTTTAACAGAGAACACAGTTTTTGCAAAGGTAGTATACCGAAAAGGCACCTTACAGTCCCCTCTACTGATGGCCCTGGTGGTAATGCCAGTGTCTGCTTTCTGTTGGATGAACTCATTCAATGGGGGAGGGGCAAGTCCATGCAGAACCTTGTTGCATGTTATGTTTTTCTAAAACCAGTTGATAAAACAGTACTCGATGTGTGATAAAATCATTGAATGCAGAAACATCCTTGCAGCATTAACTGGCAGGCAGGGCCTGATCTGCCTGAAGTTTTCGATGTTAAACTTGACTGTTTGTCACTTTCTTCACATGACTTTTTGAAGGTCAATGTAGAGTCCAATGTGACCCCAAGATACTTGAATTAATGGGATAATCCTTATGTTCCCCGGGTCCTATGTTCCCCGGGTCCTATGTTCCCCGCTTGATTGATTAATAGATTGACATTTTTATTAATTTCTATTATTTTATTAATTATGAATGTCCGCCTTGTTTCGAACTGGTTAAGCTTAGGCCCTCTTTCGAACTGGTTACGGTTAGAGTTTGGAATCAGGGCTGGTGGTCTAAAAATTTCAATCAATCAAAGCGGGGAACATAGAACCCGGGGAACATAGGACCCGGGGAACATAGGACCCGGGGAACATAGACATGCTCCCGAATTAATGTACAATGTCCAGCTCCGCCTCTCCCAGAAACACATTAGAGTGAGTGACCTCTACTGGTGACTTTGTGAACATCATAGACACTGTTTTCTTGGTGTTAAGTGAAAGACATGCTTTTGTTTTTGTCTTGAATGAGACATGAGACATCAGTGAATGAGATTCACGTTTCCTCCCAACCGCGGTAGTAGGCCTAGAAGCGCAGAAATGAAAAAAAAAAAAAAAAAAAAAAGTGGAGCTGAAAAAGCTAGAATAAAAAAACAAAAATTGCTAGTAAAACACGCAGAACAATGTTCTAAAATTACAGACATGTTTAGTAGAGGAAGGGCTCTCGTTAGAGTAGCTGCTGCTGCTAATAATGATGAAGTTCAAGTGGAAGGAACCAACAGTAACATGACAGGTGCGTGCAGTAGCCTAGTGCATATTCTACTGTTGGTGTCTGCCGGATCATGAGGGCTAGCTAGCCTATACTAGCTCTTGCAGTGATTTCAGTCATTCTATTACAAGACAATGTGCTTTCCGTATTCCTGATTCCTTACAGCATGTGGACATAAATAGTCGTGACTCGTGAAGTTTTTTCTCTGACTAAAAGTTTAGTTAGCAATGTTAGGACTAGTGCCCACCACAGCATCAGAAGCTAAAGTGCTAACCTAGAGAGCCAATCAGAACCTAGGACGGGCTGCAAATTAATCGGCTACTAATATTATAATAGTAAATACTAAAATAAAATACTATTATGTTCCCTTCCAAATTTTCATATTGATATAATATTGGTAATCTAATTGATTGAATTGATTAGTTGCCATTTTACATGCTTAAATAAGATGTACCTTAGAATTCCCAACTGTTAGCCATGTTCTCGATATGATTAGTCTCATCTACATGTTTGTAAATAACCACAGCTAACTAGCTTAAGCTAACAACTCGGTCAACTACTACCCCGTAGTTAAACAAATGTGATTGCATATAACAGCTAACTGCTACAGCTAAGTTGGTAGTTAGCCTATTCCATTAATGTTGAATGTATTTATGAAGGTTGTTGATGGTGGTTGGCGCTGAATAGCAGACATGATTCCGTCAGTCTGCCACAGGGCAGCTGTGTTTGCTGATGCTGCTCATGACCACCAGTAGCGTGTGTGAGTGTGAATGCAGAGAGAGAGAGAGAGAGAGAGAGAGAGAGAGAGAGAGAGAGAGAGAGAGAGAGATGGCAAGCAGCCATGATGAAGTTGAGCTTCATCCAGTAGAATGAAAACGTTTATAAAAGACACCTAGATCATGACATTACTTTTCAAATTGTGTATTATAATGTGTATATTTTAGTGATGTCCGATATTATCGGCCTACCGATATTGGCATTAAAATGTGATATCGGAAATTATCTGTATCTGTTTTCAAAAAAAGAAAAATTAAATATCTTTATTTTTTATATTTATTTAACCTTTATTTACCCAGGCAAGCAAGTAAGAACAAATTCTGATTTTATTTATTGTCAAAAGTATGCATAATGTTGTGTTAATTCCACAACAAGAGATATGTAATGTTAATTACCTGAAATTATTCGTTTTTTGGGGGGGAAACCCTGCATATATTGGTATCGGTTGATATCGGTATCGGAAATTTAAGTGTTGGACTATATCGGATATCGGTAAAAAAGCCAATATCGAACATCCCTAGTATATTTGTATCTTCTTCCTTACTGCCCCCACTACTGGGTCCATCACTACTAGCACAGATTTCAACTTTATTTTCAATTCTAGTGAAGATAACATGTTTTTCTCTATTGGATGAAATGGTGCAGCGATAAAAACATTGTATTCAAACATTTTATTCAATAAAGCCTCAACAAAGAGTTGGAACAGCATACAGAATATAGATGTGATGTCAGTCTGAATCAGAGCATTCTCTGCCTCATTGAATTCTGAAGAAAATCAGATTCCAATGAACCCTCAAATTCTGAAAATGGGAGTAGTCACCACTCACCAACTTCCCCATCTTCTCTAGTCACCCCCACACCTTCTATTTGACCCATGACTTCTCAGCAGAGCCCAGACAAAACTTCCCTTTTCCTATCAACTCTGCTAATACTGAGTCACTATTGAGAGAGAGAGAGAGAGAGAGAGAGAGAGAGAGAGAGAGAGAGAGAGAGAGAGAGAGAGAGAGAGAGAGAGAGAGAGACTGAGAGAGACTGAGAGACTGAGAGAGACTGAGAGACTGAGAGAGACTGAGAGAGACTGAGAGACTGAGAGAGACTGAGAGACTGAGAGAGACTGAGAGAGACTGAGAGAGACTGAGACTCTTGGAATGGGTGTCTGGGAGGAAGTGGGGGGTCTTTCGATGTTGATTAAACGGCAAGCAACTAATGTCATGTGTGCCAAATTAAAGGACAATAAATCCAATCTAACTGAAATTGTGTAGCACAGACCTTTCTATGGATCAAAACCTCAATATTATTATGGTGTAGTTAATACTTCATGTATCCTTAATCCCTAGGCTAATGAGGCACTAAGATGTTACTAAAAAGTAAAAAGCCAAAGTAACGGTATATGTATGTGTGTGTGTGTGTGTGTGTGTGTGTGTGTGCACTGTGCACGAGTGCACATCTAGGGGCGGGGTGTAGATTTGGTCTCCCTGATGTTGACTCCTTAGCCACAGCCTTGGGTTGTTTAATACTGGACAAGTGTTTCATAACGGCCATTGTGTGGGCCGGTTTCGGGGCCGGTGCGTGGGCCGGTGTGTGGGCCAGTGCGTGGGCCAGTGTGTGAGTCGGTGTGTGGGCCACTAATGTGGGCCAGTGTGTGGGCCAGTATGTGGGCCAGTATGTGGGCCGGTGCGTGGGCCGGTCCACACACACACACACACACACACGCACGCACGCACGCACACGCACGCACACGCACGCACGCACGCACGCGCGCGCACGCACGCACGCACACACTCACACACACACACGCACGCACGCACGCACGCACGCACGCACGCGCGCACGCACACACACACACACGCACACACACACACACGCACACACGCACGCACGCACGCACGCACACACACACACACACACACACACACACACGGGCACACGCACGCACACACACACACACACACACACACAAATGCACGCATGTACACGCACAAACAGGGGCGTAGCAAGTGGGGGCAATAATGGTCCTGACTGCCCAGGGCCCCAAGCTGGGGGGGGGCTCTCTGTGTGTCTGGAGCACAAGTTAAAGGTTCAAAGGATTTTACTTTGTTGGCTATCGACGCTTAAAATTGTCCTCTAATGAGAAAACAATGGTCATTCTTTGGAAAGTGTGGTAATTACAGCAAATTCGTGCCGCCTTAATTTCCACTAGGGATGTACTTGTATAATCATTAAGTCAATTCATTCGTCAGATTGTCTGGATGTGTACGTGAGTCGAGGCAGTGGCTCGGGAGGTAGAGCAGTCGTCTGGTAATCCGGAGGTTCCCGATTTGATTCCCGCTCCTCCCGGACAGCATCTCAAAGTGCCCTTGAGCAAGACACTTAATCCCTAATTGCTCCCGATGAGCAGGTCAGCCCATCGGTGTGTGAATGTGTGAGTGAATGGGTCAAATGTGAGGAACAAAAACTTGTAAAGTGCTTTTTTATTTAACCAGGAAAAAGTCTCATCTTTTACAGAAGCGTCGTGGCCAAGATAGGCAGCAGCACAGTTACAATTTCACATTTACAGACGAAAAAACTATTTAAAAAACAAACATATAGCAATTAAAACAAAAACAAGGACAATTCACAGAACCATTTAAAGTCAATCAAAACATGTGCTGGATTCCATATCGCTTAGAAGGGTTTTAAAAGCAACCAGTGAGACCAGCTCCATGCTAGTTCAGGTGGTTTTGTAGCTGATTCCAGGTGGAGGGAGCTGCATATCTGAACGCTCTTTTTCCCAGTTCAGTACGAACCCGAGGGACCGTTAGTAAAAAATAAGGGCTTTGGATAAAAGCGCTATATAAAAAAATGCACCAATGCACCATTTGTGAGAGGGGTGCCCTGAGACACAATGTGCACAGGACCCAGGATTTCCTGCCACGCCCCTGCACTCACTCAGAGTTTCCCTGTGTTGTCGTCATCCGATCCGTCTTCCTCCAAGCTGCCAGAGGGGAGGAGCTCTCCAACGGACACACCTGGTGTCAGGCTGGGAGGCGGGGCCTGTTGGTCAGTTCAGAGGGCATCGCTCCAGGAAAGCGGCTATTGTTTTACCTTTGGTTAACCCTTTCACTGCGACACGACACAGAAGGTTAACCCTTTCACTGCCACACGACACAGGGTTAACCCTTTCACTGCGACACGACAGAAGGTTAACCCTTTCACTGCCACGCGACAGAAGGTTAACCCTTTCACTGCCACACGACAGAAGGTTAACCCTTTCACTGCCACACGACAGAAGGTTAACCCTTTCACTGCCACACGACAAAAGGTTAACCCTTTCACTTCCACACTACAGACGGTTAACCCTTTCACTGCGACACGACAGAAGGTTAACCCTTTCACTGCCACACGACAAAGGGTTAACCCTTTCACAACCACACTACAGACGGTTAACCCTTTCACTGCGACACGACAGAGGGTTAACCCTTTCACTGCCACACGACAGAAGGTTAACCCTTTCACTGCCACACGACAGAAGGTTAACCCTTTCACTGCCACACGACAGAAGGTTAACCCTTTCACTGCCACACGACAGAAGGTTAACACTTTCACTGCCACACGACAAAGGGTTAACCCTTTCACTGCCACACGACAAAGGGTTAACCCTTTTACTGCCACACGACAAAGGGTTAACCCTTTCACAACCACACTACAGACGGTTAACCCTTTCACTGCGACACGACATAAGGTTAACCCTTTCACTGCCACACGACAAAGGGTTAACCCTTTCACAACCACACTACAGAAGGCTAACCCTTTCACAACCACACTACAGAAGGCTAACCCTTTCACTGCCACACGACAGACCGTCTGTAGTGTGGTAGTGAAAGGTTAACCTTCGGCAGTGTAGTAGTGAAAGGGTTAAATAATAATAATAATAATAATAAACTTTATTTGTATAGCACCTTTCATACAGAAACTGCAGCTCAAAGTGCTTCACAACAGAAAAAAGACATAAAGTGCAGACATATAAAATCACAGTTTTTTCACATTTGGATCTAACATCCCAACAGGCCACCTTGTTTATGGTTTGATTCAGTTTTAAATAGACAATAATAAAAAGAGTAAGATAAACTAGACAGAGTAAAATAGTGCAATAGTGCAGTGCAATAAAATAGTAGAATAGAATAGAGATAAAATGAGCACATAAAGTGCAGACATATCAAATCAATTTATTTTTTACAGTGCAATAAAATAGTTCTGGATTACTGTGTTCAACAGTTCAAAGCCGTCTTTACCTTCTCTGTTTGGTATCCACAGTTTAAAACCTGACGGTCTTCCCTCCTGTTTGATGCCCACTTTGACCCTTTGAACCTCCCACTCAGGGCAAACCTCCCACTCAGGGCAAACCTCCCACTCAGGGCAAACCTCCCACTCAGGGCAAACCTCCCACTCAGGGCAAACCTCCCACTCAGGGCAAACCTCCCACTCAGGGCAAACCTCCCTCTCTCAGGGCGCAGTTCTAGGGCTGGGTCCTACACAGTTTTAACGCCTGACAGTCTTTCTTGTTTGATACCCACACAGTTTAATACCTGACAGTAGTTTTGAACCTGTAATAAAAAGTAATAGTAAAATAATACAGTGCAATAAAATAGTAGAATAGAATAGATAGTAAAATTATGCAACAGTGCAGTGCAATACAATAGAATGGACAGTGATGTCTGTATCTTCTGTCTCTTACCTCTGTGATGTCTGTATCTTCTGTCTCTTACCTCTGTGATGTCTGTATCTTCTGTCTCTTACCTCTGTGATGTCTGTATCTTCTGTCTCTTACCTCAGTGATGTCTGTATCTTCTGTCTCTTACCTCTGTGATGTCTGTATCTTCTGTCTCTTACCTCTGTGATGTCTGTATCTTCTGTCTCTTACCTCTGTGATGTCTGTATCTTCTGTCTCTTACCTCTGTGATGTCTGTATCTTCTGTCTCTTACCTCTGTGATGTCTGTATCTTCTGTCTCTTACCTCTGTGATGTCTGTATCTTCTGTCTCTTACCTCTGTGATGTCTGTATCTTCTGTCTCTTACCTCTGTGATGTCTGTATCTTCTGTCTCTTACCTCTGTGATGTCTGTATCTTCTGTCTCTTACCTCTGTGATGTCTGTATCTTCTGTCTCTTACCTCTGTGATGTCTGTATCTTCTGTCTCTTACCTCTGTGATGTCTGTATCTTCTGTCTCTTACCTCTGTGATGTCTGTATCTTCTGTCTCTTACCTCTGTGATGTCTGTATCTTCTGTCTCTTACCTCTGTGATGTCTGTATCTTCTGTCTCTTACCTCTGTGATGTCTGTATCTTCTGTCTCTTACCTCTGTGATGTATGTATCGTCTGTCTCTTTTCTATTTTATTTTTGGTCCCCTTTTCCCTCTTACCCTTAGAGAGGGCCTTCTGTCACCAGGTTGTTCTTAATTGACCTGCCTGGTTAAATATTAAAAAAAGAACAAAAACAAAAAGGCTTTGTTTGCACATAGTCATTCTTGAGAGTTGTCATTTGTACTTCAGCGAGGCAGTCTGTCAAAAGAGGGCGTGAGCAAGCAGCTCTCTAAAGCAAGATACCACTGTGTCACAATAGACGTAAAGGTTTGGCGGAAAAATCCACAGTACACCCCCGTGATAGATTCATCTTCAAAATATGACAAGTGAAATGTATATTCAGCGCTGTTTGCGTAGGAAACTTGTCCCGAATGGACGTCACGACGACGTGGTGGGTGTGCCAGGGGTCGTTTGGAGCCAAGGGACAAGCGGTGACACCTGGACTCAGAGAGCAAACACAGGAACGCAGAAACACTCCCTGTGTCCGGGCGGGTGTTACGGTTCACCTGTACAGGACTGTAACGTCCACCTGGCCTCCGAACACAGGAAAGCAGAAACACTCCTCGTGTCAGGGCGGGTGTTACGGTTCACCTGTACAGTTTGAAAAACTGATTGCCAAACAGGTCACTGATGATCATCTCAATAACAGCTCCTTCCCACTGCACCCAATGCAATTTGGATTCAGGGCCAATCATTCAACAGAAACAGCAACATGCTTCTTCTTTGAGAGAGTCAAGGCTTCAATGGACAGGGGTGGGGTTGTGGGGGCTGTGTTCCTTGATCTAAGGAAAGCTTTCGACACTGTTAACCATACTATTCTACTCCAAAAGATGGTCAATTTCAACTTCTCCATAGAGTTCCTCAACCTCTTCAAATCATACCTTTCATTCCGTTCCCAACTTGTCAAAATTGAAAATCATAAATCTACTGCCATCTGTCTGTCAACTGGTGTCCCGCAGGGCTCTGTCTTGGGTCCAATCCTGTTCAGCATGTACATTAACGATCTGCCATCCCACCAATGGAACTCAATACCTCAAACAATTAGAGTGTCCACATCATATCATTCATTCAAGTGCAGGGTTAAGGAATGGCTCATTGATAACCAGAATTGTCAACACTGAGGTGTGTGCGTGTGTGTGTGTGTGTGTGTGTGTGTGTGTGTGTGTGCGTGCGTGTGTGTGTGTGTGTGTGCGTGCGTGCATGTGTGTGTGTGTGTGTGTGTGTGTGGATATGGTGCGTTTGTCTATGCCTGGGTCTTTTAATATGTCATGATGTGCTCTGTCCTTGTCTCCATGACTGTATTGTGACCTGTATCCCTATCGTATGTCTATGTGCTTTTGTTGTGTTTTTATTCTAATGTTATTTATCTTGATTTTATTCTGTTTTTATTGCTAACCCTTTTTCACACAGGATTTTAGCCTGTACCTTCTGGCAGGGGGACTGCCAATGGAAATTAGCCTTTTGGCTAAAATTGGGTGCATTTATATCTGTAAAATGTTTTATTAATGTACGCTGTCCCCCTTGATCAAATAAAGTAAACCTAACCTAGACTGTAACGTCCATCTGGCCTCCAAACATCTCGACTCGAACGGATGAGTGCCGGTGGACCAAGTATTACAAGTTATTATAAGTTATTACACAAGTAGAACATTTTTTTATTTACATTTTTTTATTTTTTTTTAAATGTTCTTATGTATCTTAGGTACTATTATTATCTTGTAACAAGATGTGTTTCATTACATGTATATATATATACATTCTAACATTCATACCAATTATTCGCCTGTTCTATTCTCTCCAATCTGAGGTTTCTCTGCAATTCGAAACTGGCCCCGTAGATGTCCAACCACCCCCCCCCCCCCATCATATAGTGATATCACTGATGATATGACAGCGTTTGGATGCATTTTGATAACATATAACATAAAGGCAGATGTAGAATGCGCTTAAGATAGAATATCATATCGAGCAGGGGTCTACTAACAACCTCCGCATGCAATTCGAAACTGGCCACTGTAAATGTCCAAACCACCCCCTCCTAATGTACAGTCTCCTCCCCACCGTATGTATATATTCTCTCCCCACCGTATGTATATTTCTCTCCCACCCACCCACCCACCCACCCCCTCCTAATGTACAGTCCCCTCCCCATCATATATATATTCACTGTTAGGATCTCTGGGTAACAGTACTGTATATTTGCATATCGTGTGTCACAAATGTAACAGTACTATATACCTGTATGTCATGTATGTCCCTATGTCATAAATGTCATGATGTCATGTATGTCATATATGTCATAAATGTCACTATGAATTGAAAATGGGGGACCCTGATGTAAACAAGACGAAAGTCTTTCTCTGGTCTGCATCCCCTTAACAATTGTGTGTATTGAGCTGTACTGTATTGTACCCATTCTGCAATCTGTTAATAAAGTTTTCATTCATTCATTCATTCACCCACCCACCCACCCAACCCCCTCTTAATGTACAGTTTCCGCCCCCTCGAATGTATATAGTTTCTGTTAGGATCTCGGTTAAACAGTACTGTATATTTGTATATCTTGTATGTCAAATGTAACAGTACTGTATATCTGTATGTCATGTATGTTATAAATGTCATGATATACGTCTGTATATCTATGTTGTGTATGTCATAAATGTCATTATGAATTGAAAATGGGGGACCCTGATGTAAACAAGACGAAAGTCTTTCTCTGGTCTGCATCCCCTTATTAACAATTGTGTGTATTGAGCCGTACTGTATTGTACCCATTCTGCAATCTGTTAATACAATTTGCAAAAAAGTTTTTGACCTTTTGTGATGTTTCTTCTTGACTTGTACAAGAAGACTTGTACAGCCCATGGGGGCTATTCCATGTGATCTCGGGCTCTACAAATACATTCGATTAGATTTGATTTGATTGACCACAGGTAGGATGTCATGAGAGAGAGAGGCAGCGTGCGACCTGGGCGGGGAGAGCAAGCTCTCTAGATCTCCGGTGGAATGTGAGATTCTACACAGGGCAGAAAGAGATAAACACAAGCACCCCTCTAATTGTTGGTGAGATTTGGATTTACACCAGGATCCTTTAGTCAAATGTCCAGTAATTGTGCCCTTGGGGCAATGCATTTAACCTCTTGGTAACCCCAACTCCTCTCCTCTCCTCTTCCTTTCTCTTCTCTCTTCTCTCCTCTTCTCTCTTCATCTCTTTTCTCCTCTCCTCCTCTCTTCTCCTTTATCTTCTATTCTCTCCTCCTCTCTTCTATTCTCTCCTCTTCTTTTCTCTTCTCTCCTCTCTTCTCTTCCTTTCTCTTCTCTCTCCTCTATCTTCATCTCTTCTCTCCTCTCTTCTCTTCTATTCTCTCCTCCTCTCGTATCTCCTCTTCTTTTCAGCACTACTCTTTTACACAAGTCACAGAATTCTATTGCATTCACCTCGCTTGACAGCATGGGTCCGGATGTGTCGTGTCAGAGTTGCGTGGGACACACTGACCTCTGGTGGCAGACTGAAGGCAAGACACATGAACAAACACATGAACAAACACATATATATACAAACAATTGTTAAGGGGATGCAGACGAGACAGGATTCAGTGGCAGTGTATAATTGCGGCCTTATGCCCCAACCGGGACGAAGAGGATAAGTAAGTAAGTAAGTAAGTAAGTAAGTAAGTAAGTAAGTAAGTAAGTAAGTAAGTAAGTAAGTAAGTAAGACCGGAGAAAGACTTTCGTCTTGTTTACATCAGGGTCCCCCATTTTCAATTCAGACCACCGGACCTCTGTGTGACTGACAACAACCACACAACTCAATATCATTGGCTAGCAGTCAAAGTAACGCAGCAGAGAAACTCGGCGGGTCTCTCGGCTTATTTTGATGGCAGATTTCCAGGCATATGGAGCCCCCTGGTGGCTGAACATCCTGAGAAACAGGACCTCTTACCAACAAACATTGGCCACGTGACGTCATTCTCCTGCGCAGAGCGCTGGACGACGTCCCACTTGCGTCCCACTGTCAAAACATTTGTTTATCAGGCTGTCCCGTTGTTTTGCAGCACAATCCATCCTGTGCTTCATATTAGGAGACCTAGCTCCTCCTCCGACTATATGCTTGCCTTGCACCACCACCCCCACCGCCTCCTAATAGTCAGTCTCCTCCCCACCGCATGTATATATTCCCTCCCCACCGTATGTATATTTCTCTCCCACCCACCCCCTCCTAATGCACAGTCCCCTCCCCATCATATGTATATACTCTGTCAGGATCTAGGGGTAACAGTACTGTATATTTGAATACCGTTTATGTCACAAATGTATCAGTACTAAATACCTGTATGTCCCTATGCCATAAATGTCATGTATGTCGTGTATGTCATAAATGTATATGAATTGAAAATGGGGGACCCTGATGTAAACAAGACAAACGTCTTTCTCTGGTCTGCAACATCCCCTTAACAATTGTATGTATTGAGCCGTACTGTATTGTATCCATTCTGCAATCTGTTAAATAAAGTTTTCATTCATTCATTCATTCATTCATTCATTCATTCATTCATTCATTCATTCATTCATTCATTCATTCATTCATTCATTCATTCATCCATTCATGGTACCAAAGCACCTCAAAGGCCCTAAAAACAACACTACAAGTCTACAAACATCACAAAACAAACTGGTCAGACTACTGCCTGACTTTACTCCTAAAACCCACCTCACCCTGATCTAAACCTGAGCACCTATACGGGAGACTGGCCCCTGTGTAAATGTCCAAACCCAACCCCCTCCAATGTACAGTTTCCCACCCCACCCACCTCCAATGTACAGCCCCCCCCCCCCCCCCCACACGCACATTCTTCTTGTGTGTGTGTGTGTGTGTGTGTGTGTGTGTGTGTGTGTGTGTGTGTGTGTGTGTGTGTGTGTGTGTGTGTGTGTGTGTGTGTGCGTGTGTGAATATACATTTTTCGTTTTATTTGTCACATATATAAGGTACATCAGTAGTGTGGCAGTGAAAGGGTTAGCCTTTTTATATCGTTTGGTCGTCTGTTGTTATTTGTGTCGGACTGTCTCTGGAGGAACAACCTTTCCTTTTGAAGTCTACGAAGTACGAAGAAATGACAATAAAATACCTTGATACACGTGACGCATGGCATCAAATGGACTTCCAGGATATTATATTAATCTATACCTAATGTTTGCATTTTGTACTTTAGTTTTGTATATTGTATATTTTTTGTATTGTGTTTGTTTGGTCTTTATTCTTTTTTTCTTTTTTTTACTGTGTGAAGCACAATCTCAGGATCGGCTCATACAGAACCAAGCATTTCACTGTAATGTACCTGTACCTTATATGTGACAAATAAAACAACACTTAAATATTCACACACACACACACGCACGCACGCACGCACGCACGCACGCACGCACGCACACACACACACACACACACACACACACACACACACACACACACACACACACACACACACACACACACACACACACACACACACACACACACACACACACACACACACACACACACACACACACACACACACACACACACACTTCAGCAGAGCGCAGACCCCAATAAAGTGCAGACCCCTGCCAAGGTTGAACAATCTCTCCACTGTCACATTTGATTAAGAAGATGTCAGCAGCCAGCTAAAGATGATGGACACGGTGTGAGTCTAGCTTGACGCACACGTCACCGGTGTAAGTGTTACGCTTTGCGTCGGTAGAAAACGGAA
The DNA here is from genome assembly GCF_963971535.1 of Notolepis coatsorum. Taxonomy (NCBI): domain Eukaryota; kingdom Metazoa; phylum Chordata; class Actinopteri; order Aulopiformes; family Paralepididae; genus Notolepis; species Notolepis coatsorum. The sequence continues at coordinate 320,066,167 of NC_140165.1, forward strand.
TTGTGGCCGCGGCCGGCGAGGATGACAGCAGGGCCGTTTCTGGACATGTGCGGACCATGTGGTTGCATAGGGCCCCCTAAGCCACCAGCTACCATTTTAGCCTTTTTTTCCCCCGAAATTAAAATGACGTTTCTCTTGGTAGCCAAAATATAACTGATAGGCTACTGCTTGTGACCGCAAGTGGGCGTTTCTCAACATTTAAAATAAACATTTTAAGGAAAATGTAGTATTCTGCCATTGCTGGGGTCAACTTGAAATGTTTGATTTTAATTTGTGAGAAAAAAAGATACACCCGTTTTTCACGGATCTAGCCTCTTTTCCTCTTAAAGTGCACAAGATTGATGCATTTAAATGTTACATGCTGCCCACCTTAGAGGGTTTGGAACCCCCCACCACAGTTTCACAAAAAAGGGCCCCCCAAACTAGGGATGCACCGATCCGACTTTTTCAGTCGCGATACCGATAGCTGGGCTTTGGGTATCGGTCGATTCCGAGTACCGATCCGACGATACCCATTGTTCAATTAATAAACTGTATGCCTCACTGTGTGGAAGGGACTGGGATCATTCTTTTGTGCAGCAAGGCAACATCAGGCTTGACTTAAAACATTACTTTCCTAACTTAGTGAAACAAAATGTAACAGATATAAATGTACTGAATTGTTATTTATTATTATATTATATTATTATAAATAAAATTATTATTATTTTGAAATCATATATATTTATTTTTCCTGATATATTCCTGATTTTTTAGTCATATTGGGGCCGATATCTGATATCAATATCGGATCGGTGCATCCCTACCCCGAACAACATTTACATAGGGCCCCCAAAAAGCTAGAAACGGCCCTGGATGACAGGAACAGCCGTACCGCCGGTGGCAGCAGACCCAGGCCGTAAATCCACATCTTAAATATATATACTACCTCACATCACACTGACGGACGACATCTTTATCAAGTTTAATGCAAATTGGACAATAAATCTCTTCCTGTTGGCCATGCATTTTTTCTTTCTAAATGTGATTGGATCCGGGGGTTTTACAGGCGTATCGGCTCTCTACAGTAAATAATACATATTGATATCATCGATATGACATCATCACAAAGGGACAAACACGCTGCACGTGTCATCGTGAACGAACAAGCCGCTGAGTTCATGTTTTCAGTTTTGTCACAATTAGGGGAAAGTGGCACCTGGCGCCATCTAGTGGTTGGATATAAAAGATTCCAATCGTCATTCATTTTCCCACTGTATTGGGACACGTTTTTGATTATGGATTAAAAATCTGTGAAAGCTTGAACTTTTATAAATCAGACAATATAAGCACACGTGCTATGGATAACATAGACAAGCAAAACATTGAGCAGAACCCTACGACTATGAAGGTGCTTAAGCCTTAAGGTCCCCCTATAGGGGGACCCTGCTTTTCTTTATCATAAATCGATCAATAGAGACCGTATTAGATATCATGGGCTATCATTGGAAAGCCACCCTCATTGGCTACAACCCTGTGCAAAGATTTTTTAGATCGCCAAATGATTGACGGAGCTAGAGCCCCGGGAGTCGGGGGTGGTAATGTGTACTTTTGCGTACTTTGGGGCACGCCTCACATATTGGCATGTAACTCGAGAACCGCTGAACGGATTTTGTCACCTGAAATGGCAATCGACAGGTGTATTAAAGGAAATGCACACCCGAGCCACTAGAGGTTGGCAAAGAATCGTCCACATGTGGGCCCTTGGATGTTAAGAGGTTAATGTTTTTAAATATTTTTTTTTGTAGCCAAGAGTAAAGACCATAACCCAGTAGTCAAAGTGTATATTTTCATTTTTACCGATGTTTTATAGGATTTATCGGAAATACGAATTTATCAGAAAATGCTAATTATCGTAAAACCGCAAGGAAATGACTAAATCCAGATTCAACCCTGCTATTGGAAAGAGGAGCATTTTCCCTGTCCATAGATGTATGATTTGGCCATAATAAGGTCAAGGTCAAGTTCCAGGTCAAATATGAATTTATAATTAAAAACTATTATCATTTATTACTGTATCTACAAATCCTTCTGTTTAATCATCTTCCCTTTATTCATTTGCTTAGCTTTTTTGTACACATTATCTCAATAAGGTGGTGAATGAGCTCAGTGAGCGAGCTCGGTTTGCTCACAATTGTAACATGGTGTTATTCACCGGCACAGATGCAAAAATAAATCATAATTTATATTCTCCTTTTTTTCATTACAATTTACTCAAGCCTAGTAACAGACACAATATTTCGGACACTGGGAATGCATTCCCTGAGGTCCATAGATGTTCCTAGATACCAAGAACATCTTCTCTTCTCTTCTCTTCTCTTCTCTTCTCTTCTCTTCTCTTCTCTTCTCTTCTCTTCTCTTCTCTTCTCTTCTCTTCTCTTCTCTTCTCTTCTCTTCTCTTCTCTTCTCTGCTCCACACCTACAAGTTCTGAGCGCACTCTGGGTTTTAGCCACAGGGACCTTTCAGAGAGAGAGGACAGGTGACAGATCCGGTATTTCCCAACCTACTGTGCGATTGGTTCTTGACTGTCGTTCAGTATTGACAAAGCCTACTTTGCTCAAACGATTTATTTCGCACTATACAGTACGTATACGTATAAGTACAAGTATAAGTCTTTATTTGTCATCAGATTAACACACACACACACATGCGATGAGCGACCCACAGGCAGGGGTGTAGCTCCAGATTCTGGGCCCCATGAAAGAATGTATTTGTAGGCCCCCAGTGAATGCAAGCGCACGTAAGCGCGCGAGCGGAATTTTTTGTTTGTTATTTTTTTATTGATGAAAACACATCATATGGTTTTTACCTATACATTCGGATCAGCAGTTCAGCACCTGCACTGTTGGTGGGTGAGCCTAGTAAAGGATGTCGCATTGCGTTCATCTTCAATGAATGGACCAATGCAATAGTCTACCAAAGCCCCCCCCTCTCTCTATATATCTCACACACACACACACACACACACACACACACACACACACACACACACACACACACACACACACACACACACACACACACACACACACACACACACACACACACACACACACACACACACACACACACACAACACACACACACACATACACACACACACACACACACACACACATGGATCGCGGAACCGGTATGGCCAGTAGGGCCGTGGCCCTACCAACTTTTGGGGTGTAAAAAAAAAAAAAAAAAAACATAATTGTTTTTTTCATTTTTAATTTTTAATTTGTTTTGCTTTGCGCAGTTTTGGCGCCTTCCTCTATATCTGCAACCATTATTATACCATGAGCTTCAGCTTTAGGTGTTCACAGTCTTTCTTTCTTCTTAATTTTCTTTGAAAGCAAATTTGCACATTCTTTTATTGTTTGTTATTGTTATTATTATTATTATTATTATTATTATTATTATTATTATTATTATTATTATTATTATTATTATTATTATTATTATTATTATTATTATTATTATTATTATTATTATTATTATTATTATTATTATTATTATTATTATTATTATTATTATTATTATTATTATTATTATTATTATTATTATTATTATTATTATTATTATTGTGTGTTAGCTAAGTTGTTTATTTGTTTTAATGCTTTAGTGTGCACTTTACATTTATTCTTAGCTCTTGTTCTTGCTTGTAAAAAATAAAGGTGCAGTACTTTACTGTATAACTGTTAACCCTTTCACTGCCACACGACGGAGGGTTAACCCTTTATTATCACACAACCGACGGTCGTGAAAGGGTTAACCTTCTGTGTATTGTCGCAGTGAAAAGGGTTAACCGGTTGGTAGCGCGGCGATGTTTTGATTTGATTTGGGGGGGGGGGGGGGGGGGGCGCAGTGGTGAACCTCGCCTAGGGCGCCAAATGTGCTAGGTCCGCCCCTGGGTGTATCAAACTCAAACATTATGTAAACATTAATAACTTTAATAATAATAATAATAATAATAATAATAATAATAATAATAATAATAATAATAATAATAATAATAATAATAATAATAATTATTATTATTATTAATAATAATAATAATAATAATAATAAAAACATTAATTAACATTAACAGTCAAATGTATATCAGCAAATACATTTACGTCCGCGCAGTGTGCAGTGTGAGTGCTGCAGGGATCTATCAAAGTCCAATCAACCAGATGACCCCGCTGTTCTTGCAGGTACAAAACGGATACAGGGAGAATACATCTCAGAGAAATCGGTTCATTCCAAGTGGTTCAAGGACCACAGATGGCTAACGTTTTGCCAAACAAGAGCAAAACTGTTCTGTACACAATGTCATCTTTGGACAATGAAAGGACTTGGTTCTGGTTGAAGCAAAACCAACGAGAATGCATTTTCAGTGCTTGGATTTCAAAATTGGAAAAACGCTGTACATGCCTTTAAAAAACACGAGAGTAGCAAATACCACAGAGAGGCCATGGACTACCACCAGGTACACGTTTCCTACCAACGCCCTACCAACTTTTGGAGTGTAAAAAAAAAAAAAAAAAAAGAATAATAATGTTTTATTTTTTATTTATTTTTTATTAATTAATTAATTGGCCATACCTATTCCAAATGCGTTCCGCGGTCCATGCACACACACACACACACACACACACACACACACACACACACACACACACACACACACACACACACACACACACACACACACACACACACACACACACACACACACACACACACACACACACACACACACACACACACACACTTCAGAAACAAACATAGTATCAATGAGAGCATCAATAATACACCTGAGTGATGTCTAGTAAAAAAAAAAAAAAATGTGGGCCCCCCCCCAGTGCTGGGCCCTTGGAATCATCCTAAGCTACCCCCCCCCAGCTACGCCCCTGCCCACAGGAACACACACACACACACATGCACTGAGTCGCGAGTCGTGAGACGCGTGTGTCATTTTGAGATCAGTCGCAAATCGCTTCCTGTTGAAGGGATCAGATGCCGAACCACGGCTGTTTTACACATGCCTCATTCGCCTTATAAGGAGATGGTGGGCGTGTCTGTATGCAAATTAATTGAGCGCGAACAAGCATTTCAGTTTAAGAATGAGTGGGATTCATCATGCAAGACACCTGGGTAAGCACAGATTTGGATGTTTTTTTTTAATCTACCTTTTCTCCCATCCCAATTTCGTATTATCCAATTCTACCCTCCCGTCTCGAACGTTGTTAGACCATGCCTCCCACTGGTCGGCTTCAATGTGGACGAAGCCTTGCATCACGTAAAACATCTGTTTTATCTGCATTAAGGAGTAGAACGTTTTGCGACATACATTTTTTTACGGCAAGCAGGCAAGCCTCAAGATTTTGTAATTGGGAAGAATCATTTGGCTTAATAGGTATATATAATTGGGTGTCATCAGCGTAAAAATGAAAGTTTATGCCAAATATGTGTATGATATTGCCGAGGGGTAGTATGTAAATCGAAAATAGCTAAGGGCCCATGTTAACAGAATTCGGCTATAGGGCGACAATAATGTGGTCAAGAGGCATGGTTTCTATCTTGAGCCTGAACTGGCGTGGTTTCTTTTATTCACATGGAAAGAGCAGTAACACAGGCCTTCTCTCACTGAGAGACATCGGGGGAGAGAAAGAAGTGGGAGGAGACATCTACTTTTATACTCGCCACATGGTGGTGTACCTGAGTGGCTCCGCCTAGAGCGCCCTCTAGTGGAAACATATATTTGCAGCTAGACAGTTACTGGTGGAGACAGTTATATACAGTATGCAGGTAAACAGTTACTAGTGTTAACAGCCATATATACAGTTAGACAGTTACTAACAATCCTACACAGAACCTCTGACTTCAACAGCCCAGGACAGAGCCTTGTGGGACCCCGCATTGCACTGGGAGGGTCTCAGATGTTAAATCATTATAGACCACGCAGTGTGTTCTATCAGTTAAATAAGATTTAAACCAAGCAAGTGCGTGACCCCGAATGCCAACATGATTCTCAAGCCGACCTAGAAGAATCGAATGATCGATAGTATCAAAGGCTGCACTGAGATCAAGCAATAAGAGCACAGAAGTTAGGTTTGAGTCAAGAGAGAGCAGTAAGTCATTTGTGTAAGGCTCTAAAGCCATATTGAAAAGATTCATTAAGATTATTGTTTGATAGATGGTCAGTAAGTTGCGTTGCGACAATCCGTTCTAATATTTTGGATAGGAACGGAAGATTGGAGATGGGTCTGTAATTTTTTAAGATTAGAGGGTCGAGGTTCGGTTTTTTAAGTAGTGGTTTAATGATGGCTGATTTAAAGGCCAGGGGCACCACACCAGTAGACAGGGAGGTGTTGAAGATATTGAGTAGGGCAGGGCCTAGAGTTGGGAAGAGTTTTTTGATGAGAGTTGCTGGAAGAGGGTCAAACAGACAGGTTGAGGGTTTAGCTGCGCCAACCAATTTAGAGAGGGCACTAAGTGAGAGGTTTTCAAGGCAGCATAGCGTATGGCTGGATTCAAAGTCAGGGGGAAAGCCCATCAGAGGTTGGGAGAGACTCTGATTGTTGAGTAAGCCAACAATTTCATCTCTTATGAGATCAATTTTCTTGGTAAAGAATTTAATGAATTTGTTAGCCGAGAATGCATGGTTTAGGGCATTTGGTTGTTTCTGAGTAAGTTTTGCAACTGTGTCAAACAGAAACTTTGAGTTGTTTTTGTTTTCATGAGCCTGGAAAAATATGAGGTTTTGGCAAGTGAGAGTGCCTTTTTGTAGTTACGTAAACTATCATTCCAGGCAAGGCGGAATACTTCGAGTTTGGTCGAACGCCATTTATGTTCAAGTTTGCGACATGCCTTTTTAAAGGAGCGAGTTTCCTCCGTAAACCAGGGAGTTTGTTTTTGCGGAGCACGTTTAATTTTAGGCTTAAAGGATAACTCCACTATTTTGGGAAATTAGCTTATTTAACATCTTCCCTGGAGTTAGACAAGAAGATACATACCTTTTTTGTCTCTGTGCGTGCATTTTAGCTTTGGGAATAGATGCTCCGTTAGCATAGCTTAGCTTCATCACTGGAAGTGAGGCAGGACAGTAGCCTTACAGTGCCTTACAGTGTATTGCAAGGTCTGACATTGACCAAACTTGATATGCATGACCTTGGTGGGCTCTAGGTCAACTCCTGAAAAGGGGGTCAATGTCAGACTTTGCAATCAAAAGTTAGGGGGCTAATAACCCTTGCCATAATTTCAGTGCACCCCTAACTTTTGATTGCAAGGTCTGACATTGACCCCCTTTTCAGGAGTTGACCTAGAGCCCACCAAGGTCATGCATATCAAGTTTGGTCAATGTCAGACCTTGCAATACACTGTAAGGCACTGTAAGGCTACTGTCCTGCCTCACTTCCAGTGATGAAGCTAAGCTATGCTAACGGAGCGTCTATTCCCAAAGCTAAAATGCACGCACAGAGACAAAAAAGGTATGCATCTTCTTGTCTAACTCCAGGGAAGATGTTAAATAATAATTTCCAAAAAAAGTGGAGTTCCCCTTTAAGGGGAGCGACAATGTCGAGCGTGCTACGAAGGGCGGCGTTAAGTTTGTCTGTAAAGAGATCAAGGGGGCCAGAGTAAGAGAGGAAGGGAGAGAGGGTAAATGTTTGGACAGTCGCCATACACATAATATAAATATAGATTTCCCACAACTCTCGAGTTGAAAACAAAACGACACACTACACCTTTAGTCATTCAGGTTTTTATTCATGAGTCATGATTCTATTTCTAAATCCAATGTAGAGCTTCTGGCTCGCTTCTGAGTCTTCGTCACCATGTAGAGCTGGCCTGTCACTCTTCATCACCATGTAGAGCTGGCCTGTCACTCTTCATCACCATGTAGAGCTGGCCTGTCACTCTTCATCACCATGTAGAGCTGGCCTGTCACTCTTCGTCACCATGTAGAGCTGGCCTGTCACTCTTCATCACCATGTAGAGCTAGCCTGTCACTCTTCATCACCATGTAGAGCTGGCCTGTCACTCTTCGTCACCATGTAGAGCTGGCCTGTCACTCTTCATCACCATGTAGAGCTAGCCTGTCACTCTTCATCACCATGTAGAGCTGGCCTGTCACTCTTCATCACCATGTAGAGCTGGCCTGTCACTCTTCATCACCATGTAGAGCTAGCCTGTCACTCTTCATCACCATGTAGAGCTAGCCTGTCACTCTTCATCACCATGTAGAGCTGGCCTGTCACTCTTCATCACCATGTAGAGCTGGCCTGTCACTCTTCATCACCATGTAGAGCTGGCCTGTCACTCTTCATCACCATGTAGAGCTGGCCTGTCACTCTTCATCACCATGTAGAGCTAGCCTGTCACTCTTCATCACCATGTAGAGCTGGCCTGTCACTCTTCATCACCATGTAGAGCTGGCCTGTCACTCTTCATCACCATGTAGAGCTGGCCTGTCACTCTTCATCACCATGTAGAGCTGGCCTGTCACTCTTCATCACTCTTTTATCTCTGAAAGATAAATTTCAGGATGATCTGCTCACCCGTCTTGGGAATGTAACAGCCAATTCCTGCAACCAAGAAAACAAACTTTAGAAGTTGATAGAAAGAAAGTAAGAGGAGAGCGCGCGCGAGAGAGAGAGAGAGAGAGAGAGAGAGAGAGAGAGAGGGCATGAGGGAGAGTTAGAGGGTGTGAGGGTGTGTTTGACAGTAGGAGACAGTAGAGACAGTAGACAGTAGACAGTTTTTTCTGACTCACCAACATTAGCTCTTGTGACTTTGCCTTTCGGTGACTTGACCAGCAGCGCCCAGTAGGTGTGATCCTCGGCATTCGCAACCAGTCCGTTCACACTCTCCAGAAGTGGGCCATAGTCTGCGTTCTCTGAGTAGGTGAACCTGCCAGGGCGAGCAGAGGAGCACTTCAGATTCAGATTCAGATTCAGATTCAGATGACTTTATTCACCATATTGCAGTACAAATGGAACGTGATTCGACATTTACAGTGCATGCTTTTTTTTCACAATTAAGAACAATACAACAGTAAATGAATAATTATAAGTAAAGTGCAAGACAGGACAGACCAGTGAGACAACAATAAGACTGTGAAAAGTGCAGTGGTTGGTTGGGGACATGGATACAGTGCAGCACAAAGTTCAAGTCCAGAAGTCCAGCCCTAGCAGCTCGTGTAACGGGGGAAGTCCGTGGGTATGTCCACAGTCACTGAAACAGGTGTGTTGACGAGTGACTGTGGCAGTGCGGGCTGGTAAGTTAAACTCACTTCCTCATAACAGGGTTAACAGACGCATAGGGACGGTAGTTAGGAGTGAATTCACTTCTTAGTGCAGCGGCCTGTGTCGTCGCCCGCGGACGCGGGAGCCCCCTGTTCGACTCCCCCTCGGGACATTCTCATTTAACATCAAACACAACGCAGAACCAGTATGATCCGTCACAGTGGTGCCCAGTGACCCGGATGTCCTGAGGGGCGTGAGTTTAGGGAGGTGAGTGTAACGGGGAAGTCCGTGGGTATGTCCACAGTCACTGAAACAGGTGTGTTGACGGGTGACTGTGGCAGTGCGGGCTAGTAAGTTAAACTCACTTCCTCATAACAGGGTTAACAGACGCATAGGGACGGTAGTTAGGAGTGAACTTCTTAGTGCAGCGGCCTGTGTTGTCGCCCGCGGACGCGGGAGCCCCCTGTTCGACTCCCCCTCGGGACATTAACATTTAACATCAAACACAACGCAGACCAATATGATCCGTCACGTTGGGTAGGTGGGGGGGGGGGACTGTACATTGGAGGTGGTTGGGTAGGAGGGGTGGGTGAGGGAACACTGTACAACTGTACAAACAAAACTGTACATGGGAATATTGACAAAACCATACTTCATTTACTGTACATTGGAGGGGGTTGGGTTAGGACATTTACAGGGGCCAGTTTCGAATAGCAGTCTCCCGTAGGTGTTCTTTGAGAGTGGTTTTGAAAGTGGGTAGTGATTCACATTCCTTTACAGCTTTGGGTAGGGCATTCCACATTGATGTGGCATAATTGCGAAACGTGTTTAGTCCCTTGTTTGAGCCTAATCTGGGTTTAACATGATTTGTGGAGCTCCCTCTGGTGTTGTGATCGTGGTATTCACTGACCTTTGGGAAGTATTTTGACATGTACATGGGTACCTTGGTCATGTAGTGTATCTTGTAGACCAGGCCCATTGCAAGTTGCTGTACTCTGACAGCAACGTTACGTTAGTGACTTGGTTGAAACGTGATTCCGGAGTGATACCAAGTGGAAGGAAAATATATCCAGTGCGTATGGCAGGCATTCTCGAAATTCTCCGCTGTCTCCTCTGCAAGCAGTGCTCTGCCTGTCTGTGTCTGTGAAACGCCACTACGAAACAAAACACAGTTATTTTGATGCAGCCTTTCCTCAAAATTCAGTGCTAAGAACCACAAAAATAAATGGAATGAAATCATCATATCAAGCTGCAAGCAGAATTCGTGTTAAAGCTATGTCACAACGACAAAAAGCAACAAAGTCCTCACTCGGTGGCATGGGTGTTGGCTAAACACAAGAAGCCATTCTCTGTTGCATACATAATAAAATAATGTATGACTGAAGTGATGGAGACCATGTTTGAAGGCAAACAAAAGCAAATCCCCCTCAGATAGCACAGCAACCAGAATAACGGAAATACTGGCTGGTGATTTGATTAAACAGCTTTGTGATGGAATTAAAAAAAATGCACAGTGCATTTCCATAGCTGTGGATGAGTCCACTGACACCACTGAGAATGCTCAGTTGCTGGTGTTTGTGAGGTTTTAGTGAGTTTGTGAGAAGATTGGATCAGTTGTACTTTTTTTTGGAATACTTGATGCGGCCCAGCCTCACCCAGACTCCACCTCCAGCGGACCCCAGGTACATTGAGTTTGAGACCCCTCAATACTTTTTGAATACTTGAGAATCTAAACCGAGTGTGTACTTGTCATAGAGAATGCGTCGAGACGACCGTTTGCCAGGACGGTTTCAACAAAAGCTCTATTCTTGATGCCACTCTAAATTTCACCGGTGTGGGACTCGATTCATCCACATTCCTACATCGCATCTGACCAGTGGTCATTCACACAGGTAGACAAAGTACTGGCCAAGATACGACATCTTCTTTCCGTCTTCATCTTCATAGCTCTCCTTCTTTCTTTCCTTCTCCTTCTGTATGGAGGAAAGCAATACACACAATTTACATCATTGATAGACATAGAAAAGACTTAATTTTAAGATGTGTGTGGGTGTGTGGGTGTGGGTGAGCGTGTGTGTGATCGTGTGTGTGTGAGCGTGTGTGTGAGTGTGAGCGTGTGTGTGAGTGTGAGCGTGTGTGTGGGTGTGAGCATGTGTGTGTGTGTGTCTGTGTGGGTGAGTGTGTGTGTGTGTGTGTGTGTGTGTGTGTGTGTTTGTGTGTGTGTGTGTGTGTGTGTGTGTGTGTGTGTGTGTTTGTGTGTGTGTGCCTTACCAATGAGGGGATCAAGGTAGAGGATCTCTCCGTGGCTCTCGAAGGGGTGGAAACGCCCTCTGTGTTGATGTTGAGGAGTTGGCTCTTCTCCTCCTTCTCCCGCTCAGCCTTCTCCCTGGCCAGCTCTTCTTCTGCTTCTCCTCCTTCTCCCGCTCAGCCTTCTCCCTGGCCAGCTTGGCTCTCCTTCTGCTTCTCCTCCTTCTCCCGCTCAGCCTTCTCCCTGGCCAGCTTGGCTCTTCTTCTGCTTCTCCTCCTTCTCCCGCTCAGCCTTCTCCCTGGCCAGCTTGGCTCTTCTTCTGCTTCTCCTCCTTCTCCCGCTCAGCCTTCTCCCTGGCCAGCTTGGCTCTCCTTCTGCTTCTCCTCCTTCTCCCGCTCAGCCTTCTCCCTGGCCAGCTTGGCTCTCCTTCTGCTTCTCCTCCTTCTCCCGCTCAGCCTTCTCCCTGGCCAGCTTGGCTCTCCTTCTGCTTCTCCTCCTTCTCCCGCTCAGCCTTCTCCCTGGCCAGCTTGGCTCTCCTCATCATCTTCTCCTCCGCCTCCCCCTCTGCACCGCCTCCTGGAACTCTTTCTTGAAGCTGTTGAGGTCACTGAAGAACACCTCCACGGACATCTTGCGGGGGTCGAACACGAAGTAGTCCCCCAGGTCCGCGTACTGCTCCTCCATGTTCCTGTGCATCAGGTCCAGCGTGTCGTACTGCTCCCGCGCCGTGCCGACGAAGCTAGACATCTTCTCCACAAAATGGTCCTTGTCACTCTGCGGGGGAGGGAAGGTTTCTAGATCCTTCTCCAGGTTCTTGATCTGACGGCCCATCTGATCCAGGTTCCTCTGAAGGTTCTCCGCCGATACTCTGCTGGCCTTCTCCAGGTGGACGAGCTCGTCGGGGAAGGTCATGACCTCGGGGTACTGCTCCTGACACACGTCAGCCAGGAATTGCAGCAGCGTCTGCCTCTGGTCAGCCGACTTGGTCTCTCGCAGCTTGCAGAGGTATGAGATGGTGAACCCGAAGGCCTTGGCGTTGCGGGAGCCAGCGTTCATGTAGTTTCCCACCAGCAGGATGATCTGCAGCAGCTGGGCGAAGGTCTGGCTCGTCCTCAGCTCCTCGCAGGCCGCGGTGACGGACACCACCTCCGGCTTCATGCTGCCCAGCTGCTCCTCGAACTGCATCCGGAAGAGGATGGCTTCCAGCCGCGGCTTCAGACGCGTCACAGTGGACATCACCGCTCCAAACTGCTCGGTGTCAGCCAGGTCTTCATACTCATAATCTCCCAACACACTGAGCAGCTCGGCCTCCGGGAGCCACTTGATCAGGCCCTGCACCGTGGACTCGGTGAGCTTCTCGTTGATCTCCAGGATGTGGTCCTTGATCTCTTCGTACGGCAGTAGATGGATACACCGCAGGATGATGGAGAGGTTCTGGGAGGACTTGGAGTCCAGCACCTTCAGCTCCTTCACCTTCTTCTTCTGCTTCTCCTGCTTCTTCTCTTCTGCTCCCTCCAGGTCCTTCTTGGCTTTGGAGGTCTTGGTCTGTGAGGAGAAGGCCAGTGTGAGTTTGGCGAAGAGCTCATCGTTTTCATAGCGGCCCTCCTTGGCCTTGGTCCAGAAACTGCTTTCAGAGAGATCCTCCGCTCCAATCTTGCTCCAGTTGACCCTCTTCATCTGCACCTCAGTCTTGTACTCCTTCTTAGGCGCGAGTCCGAAGGGCAGCGGGGGGGGTGCGGGGGCGCCCCAGCCCCCCATGCCAGGGGGTGGGGGCATGGCCAGCCCCGGGGGAGGAGGTATGCCCATCCCCGGTAAGGGCGGAGGGAGTGGGGGTCCGGCCATGCTGGGTAAGGGGGGAGGAGGCGGGGGAGGGGGCGGAGGAGGAGGAGGCGGGGGAGGGGGAGGGGCCACATCAGGTTGGCCCGGGAGAGGGGGCGCGGGGGGAGGAGGGGTCATCCCGGGCGTCGGCACGGGGACGGTAACCGTGACAACTTTAGGCTTGGCCTCTTCCAGATCCTGCGACAGCTTCTCGTTCTGCTCCTGCAGCGTGCTGAGCACGGGGACGGTAACCGTGACAACTTTAGGCTTGGCCTCTTCCAGATCCTGCGACAGCTTCTCGTTCTGCTCCTGCAGCGTGCTGAGCACGGGGACGGTAACCGTGACAACTTTAGGCTTGGCCTCTTCCAGATCCTGCGACAGCTTCTCGTTCCGCTCCTGCAGCGTGCTGAGCCTCTGGCTGAGGCCCCTGTTCTCCTGCTCCTGCTCCTGCCTGGAGGAGGTGAGCAGCTCCTTCTCCTGGCTGAGCTCCATGAGGCGCAGCTCGTAGTCGCCCTCCAGCTTCTTCAGCTCCGCCTGCAGCTCGTGGCGCGACGTCAGCTCCGCGTGCAGCCTCTTCTCCAGCTCGATGGCCTTGGCCTCACTGGTCTCCACCTTAGTAGGGTCCAGCATGTAGTCTATCAAGCCTTCTATATACAGGTTGAGGCTGCGGCACTTGAAGTCTGGATCGGCTCCGTTCTTGTGCAGCACGATCTGAGATATACACACATCCCTCAGCTTGCAGTACTGAGACCTGGCCGCGTAGTCGTTACCGGTCAGCAGCATGTGCTCCATCAGGGACAGGAAGTGGCCCTCGGCCTTGGAGTCCTTCACCGTGTTGAACAGCATCTGGAACACCTCCGACGCGTCGTCCGTCTCGATTTTGACGTCATCGTGTCGTGACCTCAGCTCGTCCGAGTCGTCCTCCGCCTGCTCATCAAACACAATGAGCTGCACCCTCAACACCTCGTTCTCGATCTTCCTCATCTCCTCCAGCATCTTCTTCAGTCCCTGGCGCAGCAGCTCAGAGCGCAGGTGGATCCTAAAGTCCAGCTCCTCTCCGCGGCTGATCAGGGCGTTGATCAGCTGCATGCAACCGCCCTTGAGAGCGTTGTGTTTGTTCATTCCATCCAGTAGGGGTTGAAACCGCTCTATGTCCCTGGTCTCAGCTCCCTCTGTGATGGCCTCCAGAACGCGCTCATGAAGGTTCTCTGGGTGCTCCAGGATGGAGATGGCAGAGAGCAGCTTCACAGTGTCCACCATCATGTGAGGAACCCTGGGGTTGATGGCTCTGACCAGCAGAGGTATACCCTCCTCTGACTCCAACATGGCTTTAAGACCATAATTGTTGTTCATCAAGGCTTTGAGGCAGCGGATTATCTCATGTTGATTCTTCACCCCCATGTTTGGGTACTTGTCCTTCTCGTCCTGCAGCCTCCGCAGGATGCCGAGCAGCAGGGCCAGGCCCTCCACGACGAAGTTCTGCACCCAGCTGACATAATTGTTATTGAGCGAGACTCGTAGTGTCTCCAGACAGCTCAGTAGTCGTGTGTCACGAAGGTCTGATTTTAACACCTGGATGTACATCATCGCTGACCTGGAGCTTTCCTTCTGGTCCTGGCCAGCCTTGGAGGTGTGCAGGTACAGTGACACCATCTCTCGCTTGACAGCGATGTCTTTCTGTCTGAGAGGACACTGCTTCTCCTCGTTCAGATTCATGTCCGCCAGCATCTGCTCGAAGAGCTCCAGCACGTCCTCGTCCGTGTGGTCGTGCATCACGGCGCTCTGGATCTGACCCGGCTTCTCCTTCTCCTTCTTCGTCCTCGTGCCGGTGAACCTCTCCAGAAATTTCTTCTTCCCGTCTCCATCTTCACAGCTCTCCTTCTTTCTTTCCTCTTCCTGCTGTATGGAGTAAAGCAATACACACAATTTACATCATTGATGTGAGAAATTGGCAAGACGGTAGACATAGAAAAGACTTAATTTTAAGATGTGATCTATGTGGTAAAGTAGCCTACTCACACCCAGCAAGCTTTTTATTTGCATTCACATGATTGATATCATTTAGCTTGTTGCTTTTTTTTAAATATTTAATTTATAGCATTTTCAGCTTTTTTTTTTCAACGCAGGACCTTTTGGCCACGCAGGACCGACAGCGGCCACGCAGGGCCGATAGCGGAGAGAGGGTGAAACGGGAGGAGAAGAGGGGAAGACATGCGGCACATGGCACACCGGGTCAGGGAATCGAACCCGGGGCGACCGCTTCGCGACTCAGCGCGCTATGTGGTGTGCTACTGGAGCGCCCGATTTAGCTTGTTGCTTGAACATAATGGTATCACAATTGCATTAGTTAAAACGCCATACGGGTTTCATAGAAAGGTATCACTGCAGCTCCCCAATGTTAGCTTTCAATATGTCAATGATTTTTTTAAGTTACAAAAAATGGAGTAGGGACCGCACTCGAGGAAAATCGTTGTTTTTATTTTTATATGCACAAGTTGTATAACGCACAAAACTTTTTCAGCCATCCGGCCTTCATCAGTGTGCAATGATAGTTGTGACAAACAAACCTTAACTAGGCTGTACTTGACAACATACAGGTGGGAACAATCGGCAATCAGCCAACAGGCTAGGTTGACGTCATGATCAGTAATTAGCAGGGCTAGATTGACAGGTAGATATCACAGTATCACATGAATGCGTATAATGGCTATATATGAAAACAACACATTAATACATATTACAATACAATATTTACAAATCTGTATGGAACAAAAAAGACAGTACATTGGGGGTATCAGGTTGTTCCTCTCCAACCTCTCCCAGAAGCAGTCGCATATCTACTCCTCTCCCACCCTCCACAGAACACCTCAAGGCCTTTCTCTTACCCGCCCGGAGACGTCCGTACCAGCCTTCTACAGCTCCTTTCCCTGAAGCCTGGATCTGCCCCTCGCTGGAGACGCTCGGCCGTATTGACCTTTTTTCTTTTTCTTTTTACAGCAGAATCAACTCGACTTTTGACCGTAATATGGATCTAATAAGCTGGGCTTTTACAGCGATTGATCGCATATTCTCGACGAGGAGGCAAAATGCGGATGACCCACTATGCCCTCTTGGGAGCTATCAAGCGGGATACACCATAAATTCATACGGGACATGGCTTGCGATATGCTTTTTCCCGTTGGAGATAAACGACGTTGAAGACGTATATCTTCTAATTGTCATGCTGCTCGGCTTGGGCTCCGTCAGCTGTTGGATCTGGTACTGTCTGAATCTAATTCGGAAAAAGTTGAATCCTATGGCCAGGGACATGGCCGGGATCAAAGACAACCAAATGGAACTGTATAAAATGATCGCTGACCTTAACACCCTGCGGGGTGATGAACAATTGAGCTCTAAGACCATGTTGGAACGGGTCGAAATCTATCACACAGATGAACAATCGTGCTTGAAGACAATTCTTGAGAGACTTGTTACTAACCACGCAGAGGAACTGTCGCGGTCTCAGGCCATTCTGGACATCACGACGGAAATTAGAGACGTGAAAATAAAGATGCCACCATACCGTGCTAATAGGGGGTATGATGATGTTGATGATGATTAAACTAAATTAACCCAATTTTGACCATATGGCAGTAATTTGCCTTAAGCTGCATGTATCATCCCCCCCCCCCCCCCCTATCCGGTTCTGCTGTGAAACCAACCAAGGTCGAGGTCGGTGCGGGGGAGCGATTCCAGGGAAGCGGCCAGGCAGAAGGAACGAGCTGTGCTGTCTGGGGGTGATAAGATTGATTTTATGATCCATTTCGTTAAAATGTCGTGCCACAGGGGAATTAATGTCGGCCCGCTTTATATTGCTTCTGTGTTCGTTCAATCTGATTTTTTATTTGCGGGATGTCTGTCCGATATAGTATTTTTTACATGGGCAGAATAATAAATATATTATGTGTGTGGAATTACATGTTATTAGCGATCTGATCTTGTAATTCTTCCCGGTGTGGGAGTCGTGAAATGTGTTTGTTTTGATCATGTGGCTGCAAGATGTACATGCTCTACATGGGAAGCTCCCATGAATAAAAGGCTCTGGCCTTGAACACGAGTCTGCTCTAACGAGGCGGTCCTTCAGGTTGGTAGCCCTTTTATGCGTAAAGCGTGGAGGGTGTTGGAAGCGGTCATTTAAGGTTCTATCTGATGATAGAATGTGCCAGTGTTTCATGACTGTGGACTTAATAACAGAACTAAATGGATCATAAGTAACAACATTAAGAGATAGTGCAATTATATTTTATACCCCCCTGTTTTATTAATGTTATTTACGCCCCACCCCTGTTTTATATTTAACACTGTGTTTAGGACTGTTTTTATATTTTTACTAGCACCTAGGGTTGCATTTTTAAATTTCGTTGTAACAACTGTAACAATGACAATAAAGATCTATTCTATTCTATTCTATAATTAATGGTGTCTGATGTTGTTTCTTTCTTTTTTTCTGTCTTTCTTTCTTCCGGAATAGTTATTTTCTTTCAATTTGATTTACAGTGGCCATGGCAGAGTTAAAGGGGAACTCCAACATTTTGGGAAATTAGCTTATTTAACATCTTCCCTGGAGTTAGACAAGAAGATACATACCTTTTTTGTCTCTGTGCGTGCATTTTAGCGTTGGGAATAGACGCTCCGTTAGCATAGCTTAGCTTCATCACTGGAAGTGAGGCAGGACAGTAGCCTTACAGTGCCTTACAGTGTATTGCAAGGTCTGACATTGACCAAATTTGATATGCATGACCTTGGTGGGCTCTAGGTCAACTCCTGAAAAGGGGGGCAATGTCAGACCTTGCAATCAAAAGTTAGGGGGCGCACTGAAATTATGGCAAGGGTTATTAGCCCCCTAACTTTTGATTGCAAAGTCTGACATTGACCCCCTTTTCACTGCTTTGGGCCCTTTTCATCAAATCTTCTCAACATACTTTCACTTTCAGAGTGGAACTCCTCCTGAGAGCTACAGATATGTTTGAGTCTGTATAGTTGACTTACAGGCAGGCTTTTCTTTAAAGGCACCGGGTGGTGACTAGAAAACGGTAGGAGATTGTTTTTATCCGTTGGTTTTCTGTAGATGGTTGTGGCAATTAGGTTATTATCTTTAGTTAGTTTTACATCTAGGAAGTGAATGGATTCTCGGCTCTTTTCCATACTGAAAGTGATGGATTCTACACAAGAGTTTAAATAGGACAAGAATGATGACAGTTCTACCTCGTTTCCTGACCAGACCATGAAAATATCATCGATAAATCGAACAAAGTATTTGATATGGGGTCTATATAACGTATTGTTGTAAATGAAGTCCTCTTCGAACGTTCTCATAAATAAACACACATAAGCGCATGCGGATGGGGATCCCATAGCAGACCCATATTCCTGTTGGTAATAGGTATTTTCAAACATAAATAAATTTCTATTCAGTGTAAATTTCATCAGTTCCATGATAAATTCATGTGGAGGTGTTTACCTATAGAAATGGTTCAAAGCTTCTAGACCAAGGTTATTGTTAATGTTGGAATATAACGAAGTAACGTCTAGGGTTACGAGAATATCACTGTCACCAATATTTCGGACTAAATCTAGTTTAGATAGAAAGTCAGAGGTATCTTTTATATACGAGGGAAGTTTCCAAACCAGTGGTTGGATGTGATAGTCTACAAACTTAGAGGCATTCTCTGTGAGGGACCCTATCCCTGAGATTATTGGTCGGAGTGGAGGGTCGTTTGGACATTTGTGCACCTTGGCTAAACCATAGATGACAGGTGTGATAGGGAACTCATCCACCAGGAATTTTGCTTCTTTTGCAGTGACCCATTTATTTTCTTCAGCTCTTTTGATTATGTTTCAATTCTAGGTTGTAGTTATTCCAGGGATTCAGTCAAATTCTTATAATATTTGGTGTCAGTCAACATCTCTTTGATTTTTTTTTACTGTATCTCGATGTATCGATTATAGAGATTCCACCACCTTTGTCACAAGCCTTGATGGTGATATTTCTATTCTTGGCTAGTGGTCTGCAGCCTTTCCTTCGGTTTGAGAGAAGTTTTTTCTCTTGCTATTAATCAGTTGTTCTCTTTCCACAAACTGATTCTCAACTTCATCCTCTACCAGTCTGCAAAAGGCATTAATAGAGTGATTGTTGACCATAGGGTTGAAAGTGCTTTTGGGTCTGAACACTTTAACACTGGGATCTGGTAAGACATTGGAGTCAGAATTAGCAAAAAAAAGCTTTCAGTTTAACATTTCTGAAAAAACGGAACATTTTTTTTTATAGTAAACGAATAAATTAATGGTCCATGTCAAAATACTTGCCAAAGGTCAGTGACGATCACAACACCAGAGGGAGCTCCACAAATTTCAGTGGATATTTCAGTGGATACCGTGATACTGTGAAATGTATACTCAGTAGATAGTAAATTATAACACTACCTTATGCATACTGCACCCTATGTGACACTGTGAATAATGTGAATATTTCTTCAGCTAGTCAGATAGTAAATTATATTGACCATATTGATCGAATTGTTTACACTGCCTGTGTTGTTTTACTACCTGTACCCCCCCCCCCTCCCCCCCATGCTGCTATGATGCCTGAATTTCCCCAAGGGGATCAATAAAGGAATATCTTATCTTATCTTATCTTATCTTATCTTAAATCATGTTAAACCCAGATTCAGCTCAAACAAGGGACTAAACACGTTTCGCAATTATGCCACATCAATGTGGAACGCCCTACCCAAAGCTGTAAAGGAATGTGAATCACTACCCACCTTCAAAAACACTCTCAAAGAACACCTACGGGGGACTGCAATTACAAACTGGCCCCTGTAAATGTCCTAACCCAACCCCCTCCAATGTACAGTAAATTACCAAGTATGGTTTTGTCAATATTCCAATGTACAGTTTTGCTTGTACAGTTGTACAGTGTTCCCCCCCCCCCACCCCGCCCACCCAACCACCTCCAATGTACAGCCCCCCCCCCTCCACCCACCCCACCCCACCCCACCCCACCTCCCCAACCTCCCCCAATGTAGTTTTTACGTCAAATGTATATACTCTCTTTTCTGGACTCTTTTTGTATCACAAACAGTACTGTATTTGCAAATCTGGTATGTCATAAATGTATAGATGTAGCAGTACTGTCTATCTGTATGTCATGTATGTCATATATGTACTGATGAATTGAAAATGGGGGACCCTGATGTAAACAAGACGAAAGTCTTTCTCTGGTCTGCATCCCCTTAACAATTGTGTGTATTGAGCTGTACTGTACTGTACCCATTCTGCAATCTGTTAATAAAGTTTTCAATCAATCAATCAATGGTGTTGGAACAAACGACAGTCCCTTGGTCAGTACCTGTTTCTCAGTGTCAGTGAGATCGTGAGAAGAGAGGTCGAAGATGAGGTCGTCGGGTGGTGGTCCCACCGCCTGCGTCGGTCCCGATTCCTCCCTCTCCCTCCCCTTGCCCCTCTTTCCGCGCCGGGTGCGGGCCACATGCCGTGTGGATCTTCCTGTTCCCTGTCGCGTAGTCTCTTCGAGGATCTTGTCGGGGGTCCCGGCTGTCTCCGCCCGAAAAAGCGGCGTTGTTGTGGAGCCTGTCCCTGGGATCGCTGGCTGCCAGAGGAAGATTTAGTCAGAAATATTGGTGACAGTGATATTCTCGTAACCCCTAGACATTACTTCATTATATTCCAACATTAACCATAACCTTGGTCTAGAAGCTTTGAACCATTTCTATGGGTAAACACCCAGACCAAACACCTCCACGTGAATTTATCATGGAACTGATGAAATTTACACTGAATAGACATGTATTTATGTTTGAAAATACCTATTACCAACAGGAATATGGGTCTGCTATGGGATCCCCATCCGCATGCGCTTATGCGTGTTTATTTATGGGAAAGTTCGAAGAGGACTTAATTTACAACTAGGGATGCTCGATATTGGCTTTTTTACCGATACCGATATTCCGATATTGTCCAACTCTTAATTTCGATACCGATACCGATATCAACCGATACCGATATATGCAGGGTTTCCCCCCAAAAAAACTGAATAATTTCAGGTAATTAATAATTTCACTGGATGCATTCAAAAGGCTTTCTAAATGTAAGCATTATCTGTGCAAAATATGATAATTAAAAAAGTAAAAATTAACATTACATATCTCTTGTTGTTGAATTAAACCAACATGCATACTTTTGACATAAAATAAGAATTGGTTCTTACTTGCTTGCCTGGGTAAATAAAGGTTAAATAAATGTAAAAAAAAAAAAAAAAAAAAAAAATTCGATACCGATATTTTCCGATATCACATTTTACTGCCGATATCGGCCGATAATATCGGTCGGCCGATAATATCGGACATCCCTATTTACAACAATACGTTATATAGACCCCATATCAAATACTTTGTTCGATTTATCGATGATATTTTCATGGTCTGGTCAGGAAACGAGGTGGAACTGTCATCATTCTTGTCCTATTTAAACTCTTGTGTAGAATCCATCACTTTCAGTATGGAAAAGAGCAGAGAATCCATTCACTTCCTAGATGTAAAACTAACTAAAGTTAATAACCTAATCGCCACAACCATCTACAGAAAACCAACGGATAAAAACAACCTCCTACAGTTCTCTAGTCACCACCCGGTGCCTTTAAAGAAAAGCCTGCCTGTAAGTCAACTATACAGACTCAAACATATCTGTAGCTCTCAGGAGGAGTTCCACTCCCAAAGTGAAAGTATGTTGGGAAGATTTGATGAAAAGGGCCCAAAGCAGTGTCTTAACTCTGCCATGGCCACTGTAAACCAAATTGAAAGAAAATAACTATTCCGGAAGAAAGAAAGAAACAGAACATCAGGCACCATTAATTATGTCCTTACTTATGATCCATTTAGTTCTGTTATTAAGTCCACAGTCATGAAACACTGGCACATTCTATCATCAGATAGAACCTTAAATGACCGCTTCCAACACCCTCCACGATTTACGCATAAAAGGGCTACCAACCTGAAGGACCGCCTGGTCAGAGCGGACTCGTATTCAAGGCCAGAGCCTTTTATTCATGGAGGCTTCCCATGTAGAGCATGCCATGTACATCTTGCAGCCACATGATCAAAACAAACACATTTCACGACTCCCACACCGGGAAGAATTACAAGATCAGATCGCTAATAACATGTAATTCCACACACATAATATATTTATTATTCTGCCCATGTAAAAAATACTATATTGGACAGACATCCCGCAAATAAAAAATCAGATTGAACGAACACAGAAGCAATATAAAGCGGGCCGACATTAATTCCCCTGTGGCACGACATTTTAACGAAATGGATCATAAAATCAATGACCTCAAGTGCATAGGTCTAGAGATGGTTTTTCTTAATAGAAGGGGTGGTAATAACCATGAACAACTTCTTTTACAACGGGATGGATTCATCGGCTCAAATCTATGTATCCATCTGGGATGAATGAAGAGTTCAATTTGGCTCCATTCCTTTAGGTGAAAGCTATCCTAAGTTGTCTACTGTATAAACAAAAAACTAGTACACTGATTAATGCACGGTCTAACAACCTGATACCCCCAATGTACTGTCTTTTTTGTTCCATACAGATTTGTAAATATTGTATTGTAATATGTATTAATTTGTTGTTTCATACATAGCCATCATACGCATTCATGTGATACTGTGATGATATCTACCTGTCAATCTAGCCCTGCTACTGATCATGACGTCAACCTAGTAGCCTGTTGGCTGATTGCCGATTGTTCCCACCTGTATGTTGTCAAGTACAGCCTATAAGGTTTGTTTGTCACAACTATCATTGCACACTGATGAAGGCCGGATGGCTGAAAGCGTTTTGTGCGTTATACAACTTGTGCATATAAAAATAAAAACAACGATTTTCCTCGAGTGCGGTCCCTACTCCATTTTTTTTAACTTAATTAATGTTGGACTACGCACCTGTCTGAGCGCAGTGGTTACCCTTTTTCTACTTACAACGATTTTTTTAATACATTTAAAAAAGAAAAAATGTAAAATCCTCAAACTAAATCCTCAATTTGAATAACGTGATTCATCTGATTAAATTAGTATTTTTTCTCATTAAATCAACTTTCCAGCCCCAGACCCAGCCCAGGGAGAAGCCGCCCAACTAAATCAATTAAATCAACTTTCTAATGAATATAACTCATCAGTTTCCTTTAATACTATAATATTAGTGTAGCCTAATCTTTATCTGCAAATGTGGAGAAAACCCCCATTGGTTTAAACAGAATGAATAGAAAATAATATAAAAAAATAAATATATATTTTTTATTTTTTATTAAAAAATAAAAATTCTAATGTTGATTTAGAATTTGAATGCCAACGTAACGAACGAAGGTTCGAACGTTTGGGCTCAGCCCTAATGTATGGTATATGTAATAATAAAGTATATTATATTTAGCCCCATTTGAATAATATAGACATATGTCTAAAAACATGACATTCTTTAGAAGTCTTAAAATAAAATACATTTAACTTAAATTAAAATAAATGTAAAATAATAATAACTTTTCTCACCTTTCCACGGCTAAACGTGTGAGGATTCGCCAGTCCCTGAACCCCTTTTCCCTGTCTACTCTCCTCAGCAGCCCCCACCTTTGGACATTCTTATTCTCCTGGCATTTTTATTGTCTCCTGTGTTGTTTAACTGTGTTCTGTCTTTAGTCTCATTCCCTTTTGTAATTATTTATTTGTTCCTTGTATGTTTGTTTACTCTGTCTAGTGTTCAGTCTTCTTGTGTAGTTAGTTCTTGTGCTTCTCTGTTTATATTCCCCATTGTGTTTGGTCTGGTTGTTTTCCTTAGCCCTGTTAGTCTGCCCTTCCCTCATGTGTGTCTCGTTTTGCTAATTGCCCTGCTGTCTCTCTAGTGTTAATTGTTTCCCCTATATCTAGTGTTTGTTCTCTACTCTTACTTGTCGGTTCATTGTTTCGGTTCCATGTTTTGTTATCCTCGTCCCTGTCATGTGCTGAGCTCCTGTGTTCTTAGTAAGTTACCCTGTGTCATTTAGTGTTTTGTTTTTGGACTTCTCTCTTTATGAGATTATTCTTTGTTTTGTATTTTGCCCTCTGCCAGTCTTAGCTGAGCTATGCCTTGTTTTGTTTTTGCTACTGCCTAGGATGTATTTTCTGTTACACTTCACCCCTGGCTCGAAGTGTTCTAATTAAAGGAGCAGTGCTCATTTTTGGACAATCTACCTTTACCTCCCCTCGTATCTGTTTGCGCCTGGGCCCTCTGCTAACAATCCGTAACAAAACGGTAGGCAAGGCATCTTGTTTTAGGGATGTCCGATATTATCGGCCGAAATGTGATATCGGAAAATATCGGTATCGGTTTAAAAAAAATAACATTTTTACATTTATTTAAGCTTTATTTACCCAGGCAAGCAAGTAAGAACAAATTATAATTTTATTTATTGTTAAAGTATGCATAATGTTGTGTTAATTACACGACAAGAGATATGTAATGTTAATAAGTTTTTTCGGGAGGGGGGGGGGGGGGGGGGGGGGAACCCTGCATATATCGGTATCAGAAATTAAGAGTTGGACAATATCGGTATATCGGTATTGGTAAAAAAGCCAATATCGAGCATCCCTAGTTATAACAGTTGATCAACGGTCCTGTTCCAAAATGCGCAATGAGATCTTCTGAGAGAATTGTTGAATAGATACACAAATGTTCTAGAATGTTTGATTATGAAGATATCACAACATGACATCATACTGTGACATCACAACGTAAAATGTTGGAGTTCCATTTGAATAATATAAATAATATGTATGGTAAGGCTGTCCCCGAAGCCTGTTTTTGGGATTCAAACTTCGTCAGGGTTTTTCGAATGGACGTTCGAACCTTCGTTTTTAATTAAAAAGAAATTATTAAAAAATATATATATATATAATTATACATATATATTTTTTTATATCCTCAAACTAAATCCTCAATTTGAATAAAGTGATTAATCTGCTTAAACGAACGTTCGAACCTTCGTTTTTAATTAAAAAAAATAATAATAAAAAAAACTCTTCTTTTTTTTATCCTCAAATAAAGTGATTCATCTGATTAAATTAGTCTTTTTTCATTCAGTATTCAATATTGTCTGATTCAATATTAACATTCAGTATTCAATAGTGTCTGATTCAATATTAACATTCAGTATTCACGTAGAACAGCTAGCTAGCCGTTGTGGACACTCACCTGGCAGGTAAACCAAGCCATCTTGTTTGAGAAATGTAGGGTTCAGTCTATGTGTTGTTTAGTCCATCTGTCTGAACAGGACTGATCAGTCCTGTTTGGGAGAAGAGAGAGGCGGGAACAGAGAGAAGGTGATCAAATGGTGGAGCGATAGAGGTAGAGGGTTACCCCCCTTGGGGGGGCACTTCGAGAGATGAGATGATGTTTGGATTGTGATTGTATGACAAGAGGAGCAGAGAGAAGTCAAGTCAAGTCAAGTCAAGAGTTTTAATTGTCACGGCATACAGGTATACAATGAAATGCGGGTGGTCTTGCCCGCAACGATGTGCAATACAGTGGTACAACATATAATAGAATCAAAAAATGAAAAAACAACATTGTGCAGTAAACAGGTAACAGGTAACGTGGAGTGACATCTCGGTATCTGTACATAGTTATTTACAGAGCATATGGGACATGCTAGTTAGCTTTGGTAGTGCAATACACTGTTCCTGTTATTCTAATTTAAAGTGTCCTTTCCTTTGGCCATAAGTGTGCGTGTGTGCGACAAAAGTTAGGGGGCTAATAACCCTTGCCATAATTTCAGTGCGCCCCCTAACTTTTGATTGCAAGGTCTGACATTGACCCCCTTTTCAGGAGTTGACCTAGAGCCCACCAAGGTCATGCATATCAAATATGGTCAATGTCAGACCTTGCAATACACTGTAAGGCACTGTAAGGCTACTGTCCTGCCTCACTTCCAGTGATGAAGCTAAGCTATGCTAACGGAGCGTCTATTCCCAAAGCTAAAATGCACGCACAGAGACAAAAAAGGTATGTATCTTCTTGTCTAACTCCAGGGAAGATGTTAAATAAGCTAATTTCCCAAAATGTTGGAGTTCCCCTTTAAGGAAGTTCAGAGTATCGGGGAATACTCCAGTCCTTCTACTCAGGAGCTGTAGAGAGCATCTTGACCGGAAACATCACTGCCTGGTATGGAAACAGCACGGCACAGGACAAGAAGGCCCTACAGAGAGTGGTGCGCTCAGCCGAGCGTACCACGGGTATTGCACTACCTCCCCTGCAGGTTCTATACAACAAGAGGTGCAAATCCAGAGCCTGCAGAATAATGAAAGACCCCCACCACCCCAATAACAGCCTGTTTCAGCTGCTGAGGTCAGGCAGACGCCTGCGAACCCCAGCTACTAGGACAGAGAGGCTTAGGCTTAGCTTCTTCCCCCAGGCCATCAGAGTCCTGAACAATGAACATTGAGTACCACAGAACACTGAACTATCCACACATAAGCACACACACGACACGCACGCTGTGCACGCTCACACACTAGCAGCCACTTTAACACTTCAACATGAGCGGGCACACACTCATGCGCACACACTCACACTTATTGCCAAAAGGAAAGGCCACTTTAAATCAGTATTAGCAACAGTAACAGTGTATTGCACTACCAAAGCTACCTAGCATGTCCTATATGCTCTGTAAATAACTATGTACAGATACCGATTTTGATGTCACACCATGTTACCTGTTACCTGTTATTGCACAATGTTTTTTGTATTGGATTCTATTATATGTTGTACCCACTGTATTGCACATCGTTGCGGGCAAGACCACCCGCATTTCATTGTATACTCGTATGCCGTGACAAATAAAACTCTTGACTTGACTTGAACAAGCAGCCATGCCTAAAAGTTGCTGTGTTGTTAATTGTTCGGCCAACATTCATTCATTGTTGTTCTGATTTAAGTAGTTGATGCTCCGATTGCCGCTCACATATGGACACTCACAATAGGCATCTTGTTTGAGAAATGCAGGCTTCATGTGTTGTTTAGTCTATCTGTCTGAACAGGACTGATCAGTGCTGTTTCATGGCGCACAATGAGATCTTCTGAGATAATTGTTGAATAGATACACAAATGTCCTAGAATGTTCTATTATGACATCATAATCAGTAGGGATATCCTCTTTCATTGGTCTATGTTGACCACGCCCCCATGGTTCAGCTCCTCCCCCTTCAGGGTCAGTAGGTCAGTAGATCAGTAGGGATATCCTCTTTCATTTGTCTATGTTGACCACAGGATTTGAATCAATTAAGGCTTGCAGGTGTACTGAGTTGATTGACACCTGCATGCACATGTGCATGACACTTAAGGGAGGTGTCAATCAACTCAGTACTGACTTCTACATTCATTGGTGGATGTTAGCCATGACCTCTATACAATGGGTTAACCCTTTAACTATACCACTTACATTAGACACCCTAGCAACCATATATAACACCCTAGCAACCACCTAGAAACACCCTAGCAACCAGCTATAACACCCTAGCAACCACCTATAGAAACACCCTAGCAACCACCTAGAAACACCCTAGCAACCAGCTATAACACCCTAGCAACCACCTAGAAACACCCTAGCAACCACTTATAACACCCTCGCAACCACCTAGAAATACCCTAGCAATCACCTAGAACACTCTAGCAACCACCTAGAAATACACTAGCAACCACCTAGAAACACCCTAGCAACCAGCTATAACACCCTAGCAACCACCTAGAAACACCCTAGCAACCACCTAGAAACACCCTAGCAACCAGCTATAACACCCTAGGAACCACATATAACACCCTAGCAACCGCCTAGAAACACCCTAGCAACCACCTATAACACCCTAGCAACCACCTAGAAACACCCTAGCAACCAGCTATAATACCCTAGCAACCACCTATAACACCCTAGCACCCACCTAGAAACACCCTAGCAACCACCTATAACACCCTAGCAACCACCTAGAAACACCCTAGCAACCACCTATAACACCCTAGCAACCACCTAGAAACACCCTAGCAACCACCTATAACACCCTCCTCGACCTCCCCTCCAAGTCCATTAACTTTTCTCTCAACATGTTCTGTTGTTCGAGCGTCGCCTTTAGAATATCATGCATTTCTGTATTCCATTCTTCCGTTTCAGCCGTCCTTTCTTCCAACATCTTTATGTCTTTCTCTTGTTCCTGTATTTTTCCATCCATTGCCTCGAGTGCTTTATCCATTTCCCCTCTGAGCTCATCCTGTCCCCTCTTCAACTCTTCCCTTAGTCCAGTGGTTCCCAAACTGTGGTGCGCGAGCGCCCTCTAGGTGGTGCGTGACATGAAAAGGCTAATGGTGGTAAATATATATATTTTTTTTCTTTTTTTTTTACAATACAATTTCATAAAAATCTTAGTCAAACCTTTAGTATTATGGATATTAAACATGCTGGCAGAGTACATGCATCCATGTTGTCGTGAACATTTTAATTAAATAAAGAAATTCCCTATCCATAGTCGCCGTGGGAAGAGATCAAATAAAAAATAAAATAAAATAAAACAATTTTTTCTAACAGAAACCCATTGGGGGGTGCGTCAGCTAGGTCGGGAGGTGACAGGGGGTGCACGGCCAAAAAAGTTTGGGAACCGCTGCCTTAGTCCATCTATGTTGCTTTGGATATTCTGCGTGCTCGCCTGGTTAGCCATTGCGTTAGCTTGTATGCAATTTCCTTTAGCTCTTGATTAGCTGTCGCGCTAGCCTGTTGGTTAGTCAACGCACCAGCTTGTATGTTCTGCGTGTTGGTTTGTACGCTATTCTGTATAGCTTGGACAGCTTTTGCGTTAGCCTGTATGTCAGCCCGTAGTTCTTGTACGCTGACTATCATGGTCGCTACCCAGGCCACCGCTTCTTTTCAGTGTAACGTGTGGAAGGTCACACTACCTCTCCTAGATCCTTCCCTTGCTGTGCAGGCGCCCCGACCGAACTGTAGGAGTCGCTGTTTACAACGACCAGGACCTACCCTCGCCGGGTTTCCCACAACGCTAACACTGCCAATTGTGTTAGTATGGACGGTCGGTCGACCCGGAAGCACCACAGCTGGATTCGATCCCACTGGCTCAGACGCTTAGTCCGCTGCACTACCCAGCCGCCCTAGGTGATCTCATTTCTGATGTTGTATGATGCATTCAGATTGATGGATCCCAGACCGTTCCTGTCATTACATGTAACTGGGTTATTCAAAGAGACTCTGGAATCAAGTGGCACCAGACGGCTGTAGGTGGATTGTGATATTAGATTTGAGATAGAATAGCAATATGGTTTGAACAATAACTAGGGTGTCTGTGTAACACTTGTAATGTTTGTGGAAAAAAAGTCTGCACACCGTATATAGTGTTCCCAAGTTTTAATGTACTTGAACACAACGTTTCGGCCTGTGGCCTTTTTCAAGTGTCAACGACATGTGAAAAGGGGTGGGGTATATATACATATACAAATTAAAGGTCAAGGTTGAGCCAGGTCAAAGTTCAAATCAATTAGCCTATAGGCTACACATTTACAGACCATATTGCAGCTCAAGTGCCTAGAACATACGGTACATAGTAACAATAACAGTAGTACGGTAGTTTAGTAGTTGAATGTGACACACCTTCACATGCCAAAATTGAGAAAATATATAATAAGAAAACTTAAAAAACAGAAAAATGTATTAAAAAAAACACAGAATCAGACAGAATGTGTGTATTTACAGGAAGGGTTTGATGTCAAACTCTTCGTTCAGTCGTCCAAGAGGGGCCATAGTCTGCAGGGTGTGAATATGGTAGGTCTCGCTCTGCAAAAGTAGTTTGCCATGGTCTCCTCCTCTCGCTGGTCTCTAACAGTGACTTGGGTAGGAATACATGAAGGCGTAAACTGACGTGGGTTGGAGGAGAACTACATGCATGATGCACCAACTGCCGGGGGGGGGGGGGGCAGTTCACCACAGGAGGGCTTGAAGTCAAAGATGTTTACAGAGAGCTGCTTGACTCCCTTCACATTCAGATGCCCTCCTTACCGGCCTCCCAGAGTGTATCGAGTAGTTTGGTGAAGTCGTTCTTTACCAGTTCTGAAGCACCAGCGTTGGCGTTGTTTGCTCCTACATGAACCACCACACAGTGTTCATGTCCTTCACTGTAGCCACAGAGAAGCACCTTGTCTCTCAGACCTTCACAGAGAACCGTACTATTGAGTCACCAACTATAAGGGCATTAGAGAGACGGTAGGAGAGACAGTAGAGACAGTAGAGACAGTAGGAGAGACAGTAGAGACAGTAGGAGAGACAGTAGAGACAGTAGGAGAGACAGTAGGAGAGACAGTAGAGACAGTAGAGACAGTAGAGACAGTAGAGACAATAGAGAGAGTAGATACAGTAGAGACAGTAGAGACAGTAGAGACAGTAGAGACAGTAGGAGAGACAGTAGAGACAGTAGGAGAGACAGTAGGAGAGACAGTAGAGACAGTAGAGACAGTAGAGACAGTAGACACAGTAGAGACAGTAGAGACAGTAGGACAGTAGAGACAGTAGAGACAGTGGATACAGTAGAGACAGTAGAGACAGTGGATACAGTAGAGACAGTAGACACAGTAGAGACAGTAGAGACAGTAGAGGACAGTAGAGACAGTGGAGACAGTAGAGACAGTGGAGACAGTGGAGACAGTAGAGACAGTAGAGACAGTAGAGACAGTAGAGACAGTAGAGACAATAGAGACAGTAGAGACAGTGGAGACAGTGGAGACAGTAGAGACAGTAGAGACAGTAGAGACAGTAGAGACAATAGAGACAGTAGAGACAATAGAGACAGTAGAGACAGTAGGAGAGACAGTAGGAGAGACAGTAGAGACAGTAGAGACAGTAGAGACAGTAGACACAGTAGAGACAGTAGAGACAGTAGGACAGTAGAGACAGTAGAGACAGTAGAGACAGTGGAGACAGTAGAGACAGTAGAGACAGTAGAGACAGTAGAGACAGTAGAGTCAGTAGAGACAGTAGAGACAATAGAGACAGTAGAGGCAGTAGAGAGACAGTAGAGACAGTAGAGACAGTAGACACAGTAGAGACAGTAGAGACAGTAGAGGACAGTAGAGACAGTAGGAGAGACAGTAGAGACAGTAGAGACAGTAGGAGAGACAGTAGGAGAGGCAGTAGAGACAGTAGAGACAGTAGAGGCAGTAGAGACAGTAGAGACAGTAGAGACAGTAGAGACAGTAGGAGAGACAGTAGAGACAGTAGAGACAGTAGGAGAGACAGTAGAGACAGTAGAGACAGTAGGAGAGACAGTAGGAGAGGCAGTAGAGACAGTAGAGACAGTAGGAGAGACAGTAGGAGAGACAGTAGAGACAGTAGAGACAGTAGAGACAGTAGAGACAGTGGAGACAGTAGAGACAGTGGATACAGTAGAGACAGTAGATACAGTGGATACAGTAGAGACAGTAGAGACAGTAGAGACAGTAGACAGTAGAGACAGTAGAGACAGTCAGTAGAGACAGTAGATACAGTAGAGACAGTAGGCGAGACAGTAGAGACAGTAGAGACAGTAGAGACAGTAGACAGTAGAGACAGTAGAGACAGTAGAGACAGTAGAGACAGTAGAGACAGTAGAGACAGTAGGCGAGACAGTAGAGACAGTAGAGACAGTAGAGACAGTAGAGACAGTAGAGACAGTAGGCGAGACAGTAGAGACAGTAGAGACAGTAGAGACAGTAGAGACAGTGTCATCAGAGGCTAGGAGGGTGGATGTTCCTGCGTTGAGGAGCACAGCAACTGTACTGCTGCAGCTACAGGTTGTATAACCTTCCTTATTTTTGTGAAGCCTTTGTTTCATTCATAACGTCAGATGTGTCTGACTGTTCCACTCCAGTCTCTGATGTCAGTCCAACCAGTGACAGTGTTGTGTGATGCTTATCTGTAAAGTCTGACCTCAGATCTGTGTTTCCTCATCTAACGCTCAGTCTCATCTTTATGTATGGCTGATGAATTAATAATACCGAGAGAACAAAACCTGTGGGACAACTACAAGACGTGACATAGTCTAGACGTGATCTATGCTATTTCATTATTATAAGTTATTTAGGGACTATAATGATTTCAATATATTTTCTTCTCGCGATAGTCGCCTTGTCAGTGGCACAAATCGATTTTGAAAATTATAATGATAATGTCTTTATTCAGCCAATATCAAAGTCAGCTCCTGGTTATAATAATAATAATAATAATAATGATAGATTATAGCCCTTTCATTCATAAATAGACTACACTGTTGAAATGACGAGTTGCCTTTGATTATAGATCATAATAGCGCTCCGTGATTTCACGAAGCTCCGGACAGCCCTTTGTACACCTCTTTGCTTTATACATTTCCCAGTGATGTCTGGAAGTGATGCCCGCTGTGTGCCCAGTGATGTATGGAAGTGATGCCCGCTGTGTGCCCAGTGATGTATGGAAGTGATGCCCGCCGTGTGTAGAAGCTGTGATAAACGCACGCCGGCCTTCATTCCCTCTTTTAAAAAAAAACACAAGTAATTATCGGAGAGCAGTGAATCTTTGCGATCGAATAGTGCTCTCAGTGTTCTTTTCAAGCTTTTAAACTAATTCCTGATTGATCGCTAATTATCGGTGACTGGGGCCTCTAGAGACAGCTGTACACTTACCCCCTCAACCCCCCCCCCCCCCTATACAGACTTACCCCCTCAACCCGCCCCCCCTGTACAGACTTACCCCCTCAACCCCCCCCCCCTGTACAGACTTACCCCCTCAACCCCCCCCCCCTATACAGACTTACCCCCTCAACCCGCCCCCCCTGTACAGACTTACCCCCTCAACCCCCCCCCCCTATACAGACTTACCCCCTCACCCCCCCCCCCCTATACAGACTTACCCCCTCACCCCCCCCCCCCCTATACAGACTTACCCCCTCACCCCCCCCCTCTGTACACACTTACACCCCCCCCTCTGTACACACTTACACCCCCCCCCCTCTCTGTACACACTTACCCCCCCCCCCCCTCTGTACACACTTACACCCCCCCCCTCTCTGTACACACTTACCCCCCCCCCCCCTCTGTACACACTTACACCCCCCCCCCCTCTCTGTACACACTTACCCCCCCCCCCTCTGTACACACTTACCCCCCCCCCCTCTGTACACACTTACCCCCCCCCCTCTGTACACACTTACCCCCCCCCCCCTTCTGTACACACTTACCCCCCCCCCCTCTGTACACACTTACCCCCCCCCCTCTGTACACACTTACCCCCCCCCCCTTCTGTACACACTTACCCCCCCCCCTCTGTACACACTTACCCCCCCCCCCTCTGTACACACTTACCCCCCCCCCCCTTCTGTACACCCTTACCCCCCCCCTCTGTACACACTTACCCCCCCCCCCCTCTGTACACACTTACCCCCCCCCCCCTCTGTACACACTTACCCCCCCCCCCCCCCTCTGTACACACTTACCCCCCCCCCTCTGTACACACTTACCCCCCCCCCTCTGTACACACTTACCCCCCCCCCCTCTGTACACACTTACCCCCCCCCCCCCCTCTGTACACACTTACCCCCCCCCCCCCTCTGTACACACTTACCCCCCCCCCCCTCTGTACACACTTACCCCCCCCCCCTCTGTACACACTTACCCCCCCCCCCCCCCTCTGTACACACTTACCCCCCCCCCCCTGTACACACTTACCCCCCCCCCCTCTGTACACACTTACCCCCCCCCCCTCTGTACACACTTACCCCCCCCCCTGTACACACTTACCCCCCCCCCTCTGTACACACTTACCCCCCCCCCTCTGTACACACTTACCCCCCCCCCTCTGTACACACTTACCCCCCCCCCTGTACACACTTACCCCCCCCCCTCTGTACACACTTACCCCCCCCCCTCTGTACACACTTACCCCCCCCCCTCTGTACACACTTACCCCCCCCCCTGTACACACTTACCCCCCCCTCTGTACACACTTACCCCCCCCCCTGTACACACTTACCCCCCCCCCTCTGTACACACTTACCCCCCCCCCTCTGTACACACTTACCCCCCCCCCCTCTGTACACACTTACCCCCCCCCCCTTCTGTACACACTTACACCCCCCCCTCTGTACACACTTACCCCCCCCCCCTCTGTACACACTTACCCCCCCCCTCTGTACACACTTACCCCCCCCCCCTCTGTACACACTTACCCCCCCCCTCTGTACACACTTACCCCCCCCCCCTCTGTACACACTTACCCCCCCCCCTCTGTACACACTTACCCCCCCCCTCTGTACACACTTACCCCCCCCTCTCTGTACACACTTACCCCCCCCCCCTCTGTACACACTTACCCCCCCCCTCTGTACACACTTACCCCCCCCCCCTCTCTGTACACACTTACCCCCCCCCCTCTGTACACACTTACCCCCCCCCCCTCTGTACACACTTACCCCCCCCCCCCTCTGTACACACTTACCCCCCCCCCCCTCTGTACACACTTACACCCCCCCCCCTCTGTACACACTTACCCCCCCCCCTCTGTACACACTTACACCCCCCCCCCCTCTGTACACACTTACCCCCCCCCCTCTGTACACACTTACACCCCCCCCCTCTGTACACACTTACCCCCCCCCCCTCTGTACACACTTACCCCCCCCCTCTGTACACACTTACCCCCCCCCCTCTGTACACACTTACCCCCCCCCCTCTGTACACACTTACACCCCCCCCCCCTCTGTACACACTTACCCCCCCCCCCTCTGTACACACTTACCCCCCCCCCCTCTGTACACACTTACCCCCCCCCCCCTCTGTACACACTTACCCCCCCCCCCCTCTGTACACACTTACCCCCCCCCCTCTGTACACACTTACCCCCCCCCCCTCTGTACACACTTACCCCCCCCCCCCTCTGTACACACTTACCCCCCCCCCCCCTGTACACACTTACCCCCCCCCCCCCTCTGTACACACTTACCCCCCCCCCCCCCTCTGTACACACTTACCCCCCCCCTCTGTACACACTTACACCCCCCCCCCCTCTGTACACACTTACCCCCCCCCCCCTTCTGTACACACTTACCCCCCCCCCCCTCTGTACACACTTACACCCCCCCCTCTCTGTACACACTTACCCCCCCCGCTCTGTACACACTTACCCCCCCCCCCCCCCCTTCTGTACATACTTACCCCCCCCCCCCCTCTGTACACACTTACCCCCCCCCCCTCTGTACACACTTACCCCCCCCCCCCTCTGTACACACTTACACCCCCCCCCCCTCTGTACACACTTACCCCCCCCCTCTGTACACACTTACCCCCCCCCCCCTGTACACACTTACCCCCCCCCCCCTCTGTACACACTTACCCCCCCCCTCTGTACACACTTACCCCCCCCCCCCTCTGTACACACTTACCCCCCCCCTCTGTACACACTTACCCCCCCCCTCTGTACACACTTACACCCCCCCCCCCTCTGTACACACTTACCCCCCCCCCCCCCCCGCCCGCCTGTTAACAGTTTGAAGGCTATTAACTTTC
This sequence comes from Notolepis coatsorum, assembly GCF_963971535.1. Lineage (NCBI taxonomy): Eukaryota > Metazoa > Chordata > Actinopteri > Aulopiformes > Paralepididae > Notolepis > Notolepis coatsorum. The sequence goes on from NC_140165.1 coordinate 320,102,144, forward strand.
AAACTGTCGACGCTGCTCGTTGCTCGTCAGAATAATCGTTGTGCCCTTTTCCCAATAAAGACGGTGGCTTCGCAACAATAAAGCACGGGAGTGAAATCCGATATCACCTCCCGGACGGCGGCGCAATAAGTAGCCGGCCGCCGGTAAACAGCCCTTCTTCTTTAGAGCGTCTCACACGTATAGCGGGGGCCGGCCGCATGTGCGTGGGGCGAGATATCAACGTCATCATCATGGCATCTCATAAGCTGTTCGACATGATTCATCCTTAAGTGAAAACAACGTAATATCACTATCGATTCCAAATTGGCCCCAAATATCGATTGCAGTTCTTTCTTCTTTTAATAATAAACAATGTTGGCTTTAAGGAGAGGCTGTATTTATAACGTCTCCTCTCCTCGGGCGCGTAATGACAGACGGGACACCTCTCTCAATAGCGGCGGCTCCTCGCGAATTGATGTCGAGCGTTAGAACAGTGGATCGCTATTCTCTCCCTCTCTTAGGGAAAAGCATCAACAATGAATGAGTGTCATCATCAATGACAATGTATTTGTTTCCAGAGTCGGATCAATTATTCGGGTCTGGCTGCATGTTTTTGTCCGCCGTCTTGGAAATCTATCCCCCGTCCTCGACTGCACCAGCTGGAGGGCTGCTGCTGCTGCTATAAAGGACCACAGCTCTCACACTCCAGTGTCATCATCATCACCATGGTTCCCTCTCCTCCTCCTCCTCCTCCTCCTCCTCCTCCTCCTCCTCCTCCTCCTCCTCCTCCTCCTCCTCCTCCTCTCCTCCTCCTCCTCCTCCTCCTCTCCTCCTCCTCTCCTCCTCCTCCTCCTCCTCCTCCTCCTCCTCCTCCTCCACCGATCCTGTGACGCTGGGAGGACCGTGAATGGATGGAAGTTGGAACCAACATTTTGGGTGCCTCCTTTGCTGCAGTGAAATGCAGGTAGGTCATGATTGATTATTACTAGGCTAATGGTTATACATTTGACATTATTAGAAGAATAATGATTAGTCCCCACTGAGATTAAAAGAGTATGATAGGCAGCTGGATTTGGTTATAGATTACATATACACAGATGTAGTAGTGTACAACTTATCTACTTCTGATCCAAGGGCACGGGTGCTTTATAAAAGTAAATCAACACGTATGCCACTTTAGACACCGTCCATCGTCATTACGTTGTTGCTCTTGGGCCTATTATTGAAGTCAATATTATAATTTCGAAATGTTTCTTACTCGGACTGAACTGATAGCATCTAGTGAATTTAAAGTAAGGCCTGTTTTGCAGCATAGTGGACGTCTGCTGGTGAGCAGAGTGATTTGTTGAATGGCTGCGACAACAGACAGCCTGCTGTACTGATCATGTCCCGTGGAGGGCAGTAGAGCTCCACACGGGAGTGTATAGTTTGTTTGTTTGTTTGTTTGATTGATTGATTGATTGATTGATTGATTGATTGATTGATTGATTGATTGATTGATTGATTGATTGAAAACTTTATTAACAGATTGCAGAATGGGTACAATACAGTACGGCTCAATACGGCTCTACTGTCTCCACTGTCTCTCCTACTGTCTCTACTGTCTCTACTGTCTCTACTGTCTCTCCTACTGTCTCTACTGTCTCTACTGTCTCTCATACTGTCTCTACTGTCTCTACTGACTCTACTGTCTCTACTGTCTCTACTAGTCCACTGTCTCTACTGTCTCTACTGCCTCTACTGTCTCTACTGTCTCTACTGTCTCTACTGTCTCTACTGTCTCTACTGTCTCTACTAGTCTCTACTGTCTCCACTGTCTCCACTGTCTCTACTGTCTCTACTGTCTCTACTGTCTCTACTGTCTCTCCTACTGTCTCTACTGTCTCTACTGCTTCTATTGTCTCTATTGTCTCTCCTACTGTCTCTACTGTCTCTACTGCTTCTATTGTCTCTATTGTCTCTCCTACTGTCTCTACTGTCTCTACTGCTTCTATTGTCTCTATGGTCTCTACTGTCTCTACTGTCTCCACTGTCTCTACTGTCTCTACTGTCTCTCCTACTGTCTCTACTGTCTCTACTGTCTCTACTGTCTCTCCTACTGTCTCTACTGTCTCTACTGCTTCTATTGTCTCTATTGTCTCTACTGTCTCTACTGTCTCCACTGTCTCTACTGTCTCCACTGTCTCTACTGTCTCTACTGTCTCTACTGTCTCCACTGTCTCTACTGTCTCTACTGCCTCTACTGTCTCTACTGTCTCTACTGTCTCTACTGTCTCTACTGTCTCTACTGTCTCTATTGTCTCTACTGTCTCTACTGTCTCTACTGTCTCTACTGCTTCTATTGTCTCTATTGTCTCTACTGTCTCTATTGTCTCTACTGTCTCTACTGTCTCTACTGTCCTCTACTGTCTCTACTGCTTCTATTGTCTCTATTGTCTCTACTGTCTCTATTGTCTCTACTGTCTCTACTGTTCTCTACTGTCTCTACTGCTTCTATTGTCTCTACTGTCTCTACTGCCTCTACTGTCTCTACTGTCTCTACTGTCTCTACTGTCCTCTACTGTCTCTACTGCCTCTACTGTCTCTACTGTCTCTACTGTCTCTACTGTCTCTACTGCTTCTATTGTCTCTATTGTCTCTACTGTCTCCACTGTCTCTACTGTCTCTACTGTCTCTACTGTCTATACTGTCTCTACTGTCTCCACTGTCTCTACTGTCTCTACTGTGTCTCTACTGTCTCTACTGTCTCTACTGTCTCTACTGTCTCTACTGTCTCCACTGTCTCTACTGTCTCTACTGTCTCTACTGTCTCTACTGCCTCTACTGTCTCTACTGTCTCTACTGTCTCTACTGCCTCTACTGCCTCTACTGTCTCTACTGTCTCCACTGTCTCTACTGTCTCTACTGTCTCTACTGTCTCTACTGTCTCTACTGTCTCCACTGTCTCTACTGTCTCTACTGTCTCTACTGCCTCTACTGTCTCTACTGTCTCTACTGCCTCTACTGTCTCTACTGTCTCCACTGTCTCTACTGTCTCCACTGTCTCTACTGTCTTTACTGTCTCTACTGTATCCACTGTCTCTACTGTCTCTACTGTCTCTACTGTCTCTACTGTATCCACTGTCTCTACTGTCTCTACTGTATCCACTGTCTCTACTGTCTCCACTGTCTCTACTGTCTCTACTGTCTCTACTGTCTCTACTGTCTCTACTGTCTCCACTGTCTCTACTGTCTCTACTGCCTCTACTGTCTCTACTGTCTCTACTGTCTCTACTGTCTCCACTGTCTCTACTGTCTCCACTGTCTCTACTGTCTCTACTGTCTCTACTGTCTCTACTGTATCCACTGTCTCTACTGTCTCTACTGTATCCACTGTCTCTACTGTCTCTACTGTCTCTACTGTCTCCACTGTCTCTACTGCCTCTACTGTCTCTACTGTCTCCACTGTCTCTACTGTCTCTACTGTCTCTACTGCCTCTACTGTCTCTACTGTCTCTACTGCCTCTACTGTCTCTACTGTCTCCACTGTCTCTACTGTCTCCACTGTCTCTACTGTCTTTACTGTCTCTACTGTATCCACTGTCTCTACTGTCTCTACTGTCTCTACTGTCTCTACTGTATCCACTGTCTCTACTGTCTCTACTGTATCCACTGTCTCTACTGTCTCCACTGTCTCTACTGTCTCTACTGTCTCTACTGTCTCTACTGTCTCTACTGTCTCCACTGTCTCTACTGTCTCTACTGCCTCTACTGTCTCTACTGTCTCTACTGTCTCTACTGTCTCCACTGTCTCTACTGTCTCCACTGTCACTACTGTCTCTACTGTCTCTACTGTCTCTACTGTATCCACTGTCTCTACTGTCTCTACTGTATCCACTGTCTCTACTGTCTCTACTGTCTCTACTGTCTCCACTGTCTCTACTGCCTCTACTGTCTCTACTGTCTCCACTGTCTCTACTGTATCCACTGTCTCTACTGTCTCTACTGTCTCTACTGTCTCTACTGTCTCTACTGTCTCTACTGTCTCTACTGTCTCCACTGTCTATACTGTCGCTACTGTCTCTACTGTATCTACTGTCTCTACTGTCTCTACTGTCTCCACTGTCTCTACTGTCTCTACTGTCTCTCCTACTGTCTCTCCTACTGTCTCTCCTACCGTCTCTACTGTCTCTCCTACTGTCTCTACTGTCTCTCCTACTGTCTCTACTGTCTCTACTGTCTCTACTGTCTCTCCTACCGTCTCTCTAATGCCCTTATAGTTGGTGACTCAATAGTACGGTTCTCTGTGAAGGTCTGAGAGACAAGGTGCTTCTCTGTGGCTACAGTGAAGGACATGAACACTGTGTGGTGGTTCATGTAGGAGCAAACAACGCCAACGCTGGTGCTTCAGAACTGGTAAAGAACGACTTCACCAAACTACTCGATACACTCTGGGAGGCCGGTAAGGAGAGCATCTGAATGTGAAGGGAGTCAAGCAGCTCTCTGTAAACATCTTTGACTTCAAGCCCTCCTGTGGTGAACTGCCCCCCCCCCCCCCCCCCCCCCCTGGCAGTTGGTGCATCATGCATGTAGTTCTCCTCCAACCCACGTCAGTTTACCCCTTCATGTATTCCTACCCAAGTCACTGTTAGTGTTACACAGACACCCTAGTTATTGTTCAAACCATATTGCTATTCTATCTCAAATCTAATATCACAATCCACCTACAGCCGTCTGGTGCCACTTGATTCCAGAGTCTCTTTGAATAACCCAGTTACATGTAATGACAGGAACGGTCTGGGATCCATCAATCTGAATGCATCATACAACATCAGAAATGAGATCACCTAGGGCGGCTGGGTAGTGCAGCGGACTAAGCGTCTGAGCCAGTGGGATCGAATCCAGCCGTGGTGCTTCCGGCTTGGCCGACCGTCCATACTAACACAATTGGCAGTGTTAGCGTTGTGGGAAACCCGGCGAGGGTGGGTCCTGGTCGTTGTAAACAGCGACTCCTACAGTTCGGTCGGGGCGCCTGCACAGCAAGGGAAGGATCTAGGAGAGGTAGTGTGACCTTCCACACGTTACACTGAAAAGAAGCGGTGGCCTGGGTAGCGACCATGATAGTCAGCGTACAAGAACTACGGGCTGACATACAGGCTAACGCAAAAGCTATCCAAGCTATACAGAATAGCGTACAAACCAACACGCAGAACATACAAGCTGGTGCGTTGACTAACCAACAGGCTAGCGCGACAGCTAATCAAGAGCTAAAGGAAATTGCATACAAGCTAACGCAATGGCTAACCAGGCGAGCACGCAGAATATCCAAAGCAACATAGATGGGCAGCGGTTCCCAAACTTTTTTGGCCGTGCACCCCCTGTCACCTCCCGACCTAGCTGACGCACCCCCCAATGGGTTTCTGTTAGAAAAAATTGTTTTATTTTATTTTATTTTTTATTTTATCTCTTCCCACGGCGACTATGGATAGGGAATTTCTTTATTTAATTAAAATGTTCACGACAACATGGATGCATGTACTCTGCCAGCATGTTTAATATCCATAATACTAAAGGTTTGACTAAGATTTGTATGAAATCTTATTGTAAAAAAAAGAAAAAAATATATATATATTCTTTTACCACCATTAGCCTTTTCATGTCACGCACCACCTAGAGGGCGCTCGCGCACCACCGCAGTTTGGGAACCACTGCCCTAGTTGGTCTCAATGTGCTGCTCATGTTTTGCCTGTCTTCTGTTCCCCAATCTCTACTGTCTCTTGCTCTCTTAAATTGCTCCTAGGATCCAAGGTTGCTGAGAGTGGATGCAGGATGGTAAGGGGAATAGGTGAAGGGCTAGCAAACATCTTGGAGTTGAATCTAGGGGACAAAGATTATGAATACTTACTTCAGAGACGTGATCCGACCCGCTCCTGTCCCCTCACCGCTGACCAGTGCTTTGAAAGAGAGGACAGTCGACCTGTTTCACAGATTCGTAGCTTAATTCAGATGTTTGTTTTTCTTAACCTCTTAAACCCGGAGCCCTATTTTCTGAAAATCCGCCTAAAATATATACCTAAGTAAATGGAATATTGCTCCACTTCTACAAGGTGCTTTTGCATGTTCTTGGTATCTAGGGACATCTATGGACCTCAGTGAATGTATTCCCAGTGTCAGAAATATTATGCCTATTACTAGGCTTGCTTAAATTGTGATGAAACAAAGGAGAATATGAATTATGATTTTTCTTTGCATCTTTGACAGTGAATAACACCATGCTAAAAATGACCAGACGTGAAAAACCGCCATTGATCTCGTTCAGTACCTTCTTGAGATCACGTGTACAGACCAATGCAATTTGAAATATTATTATAGAATATAGAATAGCAGGCTTATAAATGACCTTATTATAGCCAATTCGCACATTTATGGATTGTGCCAAAGCTATATCTTTCAAATGCCCGAGTTCAATTTGGATTTAGTATAACCAGGCGTGCATAAGAACAGATAATGAAATCTACTGTATGTACAGTAGGTTTATTATTCTGGCCAGAGTGCTGCCATTTTGAAACTAATTTCAAATCTGATTGTTGCTACATGCTAAAAAATAGGGAAGAGAATCTAACTGCGCTCCAATATTATGTCAATAACGTTACGTTTTGTGGTTTATTATCCCGAGTAATAAGAGATATAAAAAATGACATAGCTGTTAGTGTTACAGTATGCTTATAATTGGTGGAATTAGGGCTGAGTTTGTATGTGTGTCTATGAGGTGTGTGTGGTGAGTATCTGAGGCCCGGTTCTGGTGGAGTATCTATATCTGAGGCCCGGTTCTGGAGGAGTATCTATCTATCTGAGGCCCAGTTCTGGAGGAGTATCTATCTATCTGAGGACTGGTTCTGGAGGAGTATCTTCTATCTGAGGACTGGTTCTGGAGGAGTATCATCTATCTGAGGCCCGGTTCTGGAGGAGTATCTATCTATCTGAGGCCCGGTTCTGGTGGAGTATCTATCTATCTGAGGACTGGTTCTGGAGGAGTATCTTCTATCTGAGGCCCGGTTCTGGTGGAGTATCTATCTATCTGAGGCCCGGTTCTGGTGGAGTATCATCTATCTGAGGCCCGGTTCTGGTGGAGTATCATCTATCTGAGGCCCGGTTCTGGTGGAGTATCATCTATCTGAGGACTGGTTCTGGTGGAGTATCTATCTGAGGCCCGGTTCTGGTGGATTATCATCTGGTTCTGGTGGAGTATCATCTGGTTCTGGTGGAGTATCTACCTGAGGCCCGGTTCTGGTGGATTATCATCTGATTCTGGTGGAGTATCATCTGGTTCTGGTGGAGTATCTATATCTGAGGCCCGGTTCTGGTGGAGTATCTATCTGAGGACTGGTTCCGGTGGAGTATCTATCTGAGGCCCGGTTCTGGTGGAGTATCTATATCTGAGGTCCGGTTCTGGTGGAGTATCTATCTGAGGCCCGGTTCTGGTGGAGTATCTATCTGAGGACCGGTTCCGGTGGAGTATCTATCTGAGGCCCGGTTCTGGTGGAGTATCTATCTGAGGACCGGTTCCAGTGGAGTATCTCTTCTTGTATCTCTTCTTGTGCTCCTCTGTCCCTGGTGTGCTATACTGTACTTTGTGCTCCCCTCCTATCCGCTTGTCCTATTTTTTTTTTATGTACTGTCCTGTCCTGTTGTGCCTTTTTGTATTTGTGTATTTGATATTTTTTATACTTTGACTGTTAGTACTGTACAGCACTTTGGTTGGCTCTCGAGCTTTTACATGTGCTCTATAAATAAATTACTTGACTTGACTTGACTTGACTTGACTTGACCTGACTAGTATCTACCTGAGGTCCGGTTCTAGTGGGCTATTCTGGGTCAAAAAGTCCACAGGTCCATTATTTTAGTCCCAGTCCGTCCCTGTATAATTCCAGCCCGACTGTGGGACAATCCCAGCCTCCCCCCCCCCCCCCCCCCCCCTCCCCTGGGATTTTATTTTATTTTTATCGACAACAAGCATGACAACATTGACAGATCAACATTAATATTAATAATAATAATAATAATAATAATAATAATAATAATAATAATAATAATAATAATAATAATAATAATAATAATAATAATAATAATAATAATAATAATAATAATAATAATAATAATAATAATAATAATAATAATAATAATAATAATAATAATAATAATAATAATAATAATAATAACAATAGATTGGATTTGTAATGTACTTTTTGTTCGCTGGGATCCCAAAGTGCTAACATTTGTATTTGCCTCGTCGGGGATAAGAACGACTTATTCCCATCGTTGTCCCTGTTGTTACTGGTTGCAACAAGTGGCACGACGGCATCGAGCCTTCTTAGTGCATCATCTAAAGTGCATTCATAGTAGTATTCATGTTTCAGACCCTGCAGCGTTTTTCATATTTATACCTTTATTTGTTTAATAGATTCCAAGATACTTAACGTGTGTACTGTACTGTACGCTCCATAGGCCGTATAGCACCAGTTATCGGCACCAGTGCGTCCGTGGTCGAGGGGCAAGCGGCGTTGTGTCTTTCAGACCATCCTCTCCTCCAGTGGATCTCTGAGCGCGGGCTCCCGCCTCGCCGCCGCCGGGGAGCCTATCCCAGCCTATTATAGCGGAGCGAGACTCGGTATATTATACACAATGCTATAAGAGAGACCGATAGATTTATATCCTATTACACTTGTGATAGGGACATTTGTTGCTAACGATGCCTCCAGGCGCTCTGTCGATACGAACGCTTATAACTTGAGTCCATTGATGTCCGGGACATAGAGGGTCAATACTTTTTTTTACAAAAATCAATTGATTGTTTCGTCAATGGGTGAAATCGTCTCTCGAAGGATTTTGAGTCGCAGATCCATTCACGCGGTTTGTTCTGTCTCTGCAGGACAATGTAACTTTGGAGTGCCTATTCGTTTCAGACGGTTGTACTTTTATACATGCTTTTTTTAATACCAGACGAGCAGCAAATGGAATGCTTTTAAATGTTCCTTTGATGCAGTCAGAGCTTGGTAAAGCTGCATTCTCCCACTATGCTCCCTTTTTATGGAATACAGTGCAAGTGAAACTTTGTCTAGAGGCACTTCCTACTGTGAATGCTTTTAAAGGTATGCTACGACTAGCCCAGGGGCCAGCAACCTTTACTATAGTGGCGTCCTTTCAGTAAAAGGCAAGGTATGGCGAGGAGGGGGGGGGGTGAATGGGGGGGTTTCCCCCCCCTGGTAGATTTTTTTTGTCAAATCAGTTGTGCAATAGTCACTTTTGGTGAGTTGTTTCTATACAATTCAGTTATATGACATTTAGGTATGACACAGGACTACACAAGCATTTTTAGTATAGAAATGTGTCAACAGACTAAAGCAGGGAACCACAATATTTTGCATACGAATTATGCAGAATGTAATATCATAACTGTCTATTACTTTTCTTGCAATTGAGCCAATTTTCCTTAGGCACGGTTTTGAGGTGTGTGTTCAACAGAATGTAGTATCAAAAACACATTCACAAAAAGTATGGGTTACTGAATGCTGAACTGCACTGTTATAATCACTAAGCCAGACCGTACCTGTGTCCCTGTATCACTTGTCTCTGCTGCCCTTTGATAAAAAAACGTCCCTATGTCCATTTTCATTTTTTTGGGCATATTTCAGTTAGTCACAGTAAAAGTCACCTAAAAGTGAGATAATTGACAATATCAAAACATGCTAGGGCTGTACCGAATAGTTCGAAGCTTCGTTCATAATGTTGACATTCGAATTCTAAATCAACATAAAAAATTGTAAAAAAATTTAATTTTTTTTTTTTTTTTTTTTACATTTTTATTTGCCAAGGTATGGCGAGTGCCATACCTTGCCATACCAAATGGACGCCCCTGCTTTACTATCAAAAGAGCCACCACCCCCCCCCCCCTCCCACAAAATAAAATTCCTCTGGAGCCGCAAAACCAATTTACCCTTAAAATGACGATAACACAGTGTATAACATTTTATATATAGTTATCCCCAAGCATACCCCACATTTAGCATAAAACGCCTGACAATTGCATACCCAAAGTAATTTGCGATTTATTATACTTTATACTTATAGCACACAGTTTGTTGCATTAATGGTTTTATAAAGCAACAAAAAGAAAATGTTTGACTTTTTAGTGCTGTTTTTAACCTGTTATAACAAAGGAAAACCTCAAACTCTTATGAAGAGGAGAAAAAAGACTGGCTGTGTTTAGACCTATTTTTAAATAAAACACAGAAGAGGAGACAAAACACTGGTGTCTGTAGACCGACTTTGAAATAAAACCCTGAACTATGCAGGTATATTTGAGTATTTCCCTTATTTGTGGAACATTTATAAAATAAAAAGTAGATTGTTTGTTGTTCGCAAATTTCTCACCACATATCAGGCAGATATATACAAGATACAAGAGTTTTATTTGTCACGGCATACAGGTATACAGTGAAATGCGGGGGGTCTCGCCCGCAACGATGTGCATAATACAAGTAATAATATAATATAAGAGTCCAACCAATAGAGCGACATAGTGCAATAAACAAGTAAACAAAGTAGGCATATTGGTATCTGTACATTCTTAAAGTGATCTTTCCTTCTGTAAAGTGTCCGTAGTGAGAGCGTGTGCAGCATGAGTGTGTGTGTGCTCATGTTAAAGTGGCTGCTAGTATGTGAGCGTGTACAGTGTGTGTGCTCATGTGTGCTTGTGCGTGGAGAGTTCAGTGTTCAAGGCTCTGATGGCCTGTGGGAAGAAGCTGAGCCTAAGGGGCCTTTCTCACTCACTAATCGGGGTTCCGTTCCATTCCGTACCGTCCTCATTCTGGGTTAGATGCGAACTTCCCCCCTCCCTCTCCCCCCTCTAGTTTGTGTACACACTCAGTCTTGGTTCGCTCCGGGTTCTGTTTACGGTTTGCTTTTTGAGCGTTTACGCTTGCCGTAGGCGATGATGTCACGCTCGAAAATGTAAACAGGAAGTGTGTTAACACGGAGACTGGAGACTGTATGCTGATATAAAAGAAACAAATAACCAATAAATATGAAGTTATATTTGAACCTCTGTTGTCAAGCCTTGTCAATATAACCCACCCCCCTTTTCTCACGAATGGAACTCTGTTGTAGAGTCCGCTTTTGAGCGTTTTGCAGGATTAACGATAACGCTAAGCTAACGGCTAACGCTAGTTATCTTAGCCTTTTACTAGTAACATTGCTGCATCGATTATATTGAATGTCATTGATCTACTGGTCGACCACGGCCGACTGGTTGGGCACCACTGGTCTAATAGAAATAAATGCATTCGAACGAGAAAGTATAGTATACAGCAATGGCTAACGCTAAGCTAACGGCTAACGCTAGTTAGCTTAGCCTGTCCAGCAGCTAACATTATCCCATCGCTCGTGGCAATTATATTACATGTCATTGATCTACTGGTTGACCACGGCCGACTGGTTGGGCACCACTGGTCTAATAGAAATAAATGCATTCAAACAAGAAACCAATGTATAGAAATAGCATGGCAAACAAAAATTGCCAGGCCTAATGCGAGCCAGAAGTGCTGTGCTTTGTAACGTGGCTTCATGTTTTCATCCACTGAGCTGTGAGGCTCCACAATGCTTGTTTTTGGTTGAGGTCTGAACTCTCAAATTGCCCATAAATATCGTTTTTGTGGGTATTGTCCAGTTGTTTATCTGCCCAAAATTCAAGCAAGCATGACAGTAACGACGTTGCCGAACTTCGCCAACAATGGAACAAGTTCCTTTTTGGTGACCCTCCAAGTTCCGTTGCAACGTCTAATACTCGGGTTTGTACTGCACATTTCTCCGCCGCCGACGTCACCAATCAAGGTATTTTTGATGCTGGAGTGGTCTCCATGTTGGTGCTAACCAAAAGAGCTGTGCCTTCAATACGCGACCCGACACAAGAAATAGTAAGTAGATATGTCGTGTGAGATATGTTATCATAAATACCATCTAACGTTATAGTAACTGCTGCTCTTTATAAAGTAACGTTATAGAAAACTATTGAAGCAAGCTAGTCATAACTTCTAAATAAAAGAACACAACTAGTGAGAGGTAAACAAGGTAACGTTATATTTAGTGGCTTGTATTATATTGTAATTGATTTACGATTTGGTAACTCTTAGGCCACCACAAGTTCCAGCGGCAATGTACGCCTTTCTCCTGCTTCAAGGGACTTCAGTTGCCAGACAGACAACCCAAAGATTCGTTCTGTTGGTACACAGCTTTCTATGAAAACACTTCGTTCGCATGTCAAGAGTCAAGGTAGGTTTGTAACTCAGTGTGATGTAATGTAATAATGTGTAATAATGTGACCCAGAATTGTTTAGATTGGCCCCCTTCACCCACCGCTTTCACCCAAAGCTGTAAAGGAATGTGGATTGTTTGTATAGTGTCCCCCCCCCCCCCCACCTCCAATGTAAATTACCCAGTATGGTTGTCAATATACAGTATATATACAGTATATACAGTCAAATGTATATACTCCCTTTTCTTGACTCCTTCAGTATCACAAACAGTACTGTATTTGCAAATCAAATTTAGCTCTAGTGTGGTGACCCATGTTGGCGTTACACAGGTCACAATGCTAGCTCTAGTGTGGTGACCATGTTGTTGTTACACAGGTCATAATGCTAGCTCTAGTGTGGTGACCATGTTGTTGTTACACAGGTCATAATGCTAGCTCTAGTGTGGTGACCATGTTGTTGTTACACAGGTCATAATGCTAGCTCTAGTGTGGTGACCATGTTGGTGTTACACCAGGTCACAATGCTAGCTCTAGTGTGGTGACCATGTTGGTGTTACACCAGGTCACAATGCTAGCTCTAGTGTGGTGACCATGTTGCTGTTACACCAGGTCACAATGCTAGCTCTAGTGTGGTGACCATGTTGCTGTTACACCAGGTCACAATGCTAGCTCTAGTGTGGTGACCATGTTGCTGTTACACCAGGTCATAATGCTAGCTCTAGTGTGGTGACCATGTTGCTGTTACACCAGGTCACAATGCTAGCTCTAGTGTGGTGACCATGTTGCTGTTACACCAGGTCACAATGCTAGCTCTAGTGTGGTGACCATGTTGCTGTTACACCAGGTCACAATGCTAGCTCTAGTGTGGTGACCATGTTGCTGTTACACAGGTCACAATGCTAGCTCTAGTGTGGTGACCATGTTGCTGTTACGCCAGAGCAGGTCACAATGTGTGAGTGTGTGAGTGAGTGAGTGAGTGAGTGAGTGAGCAAAGTTATCAATAAATCCCTTGTTTGACTAAACTATGTTTTGTAAATAGGTGTTCAGGCGAAAGTCGTGTCGGTCTCGGTGGGGACACAAAATACTGGATACTGGTCTAATCAACAGGGACCATCCACGTCAACACCTGTGAAGGGGTTTAGACCCAGTAAAAGACCACGACTGGAGTCTGATGACGATGACGATGGAGTGACCGACAGCTCGATCGATGTTCCAGAGCCGCCGCAGGATTCCACTTTCAACATTGACTCTTTGATTAGCGAGCCCTCGATTCTAGCGTAAGTTAGTTGTTACAAACATCTCCATGGCCCGTAAAAATACAAAAGCTATATAGTTGTGCCGTGTTATTTATTTGTGTTTTTCTCGAGCAGGGAACCGTCAAAACCAATCTATGAGGTCCAGAAATACATTGTTTACGAAGACAGTCTACTGGAATTATTTCAACAGTGTCCGGTGTGCAATGCTCAATGTCATATCACCAAAACTACGCGAGGGACCTTCTTGGCTGTCTCCCAAGTTTGCCCCGGTTGTAAATACAGCCGTAAATGGGCGAGTCAGCCTCTCATCGGCATCACACCAGCTGGAAATATTCAGCTTTCTGCAGCAGTATTTTTCACTGGCTCATCTTTCACCCAAATGGAGAAGGTATTTGATTTGATTGATTTGATTGACAAGTCAGATATACATTATGTTTTTGTTTGTGATTCACACGTGCATATTAACAAAGCGTTATTCATTTATTCTTTTAGGTCCTAAATGCGTTACACGTCTCCACAATAAAGTACAGAGCGTTTCGGGAACACGCCAAGAAGTTCTTGGAACCTGCTGTTCTAAGTTTGTGGACCAAGGACCAAGACGTTACCCTCGCCAGATTAAGCGAGAAAGAAAGCGTGATAATCGGCGGTGACATGCGAGCCGATAGTCCAGGTTAGAAAAAGCTCCCCAATGACAAATTCCTACTTTATGAATACATTTTTAATATTGCACTACATTGATTGAAATTGTTATTATTATTTTCAACAGGCCACAGTGCTAAGTACGGAAGTTACTCTGTGATGGAACTCGCCACCAATCATGTCATAGACGTCCAACTAATTCAGGTAATTAACAAGTCTGAAGAGACACTGCACCCTTCATTGTGCTCAAACGAACACAAAGCTCTCGGTCTTGAATCTTGAATCGCTGTAGGTGTGAAGTGGTCTGGCTGGCTGTGTGTGTGAGCGGGGTGTGAAGTGGTCTGGCTGGCTGTGTGTGTGAGCGGGGGTTAGGAAATGTTAATTGTGGAATTTTGAAAAGGCTATTTCATTGATCTTCCCTTCCTTGTTCCAGAGCAATGAGGTGGGAGGCAGCTACCATATGGAACTGGAGGGCTTGAGGAGAAGCCTCGCTCTTCTGGACGCCAAATCCGTGACCTTCGACTGTATTGTCACAGACCGTCACCCGCAGATCCAAAAGTACCTGAGAGATCACGACATCAAACACTTCTACGATGTGTGGCACGTGGCCAAAGGTATGTCGAAAGGCATCCCACATTCAATTCCACCCCTCCTACCAACCCCCCCCCCCCCCCACCCACCCAACCAGTACTGTAATTGCAAATCTGGTATGTCAAAAAATGTAGATGTAGCAGTACTGTCTATCTGTATGTCATGTATGTCATACGACTGTTATGTAATGTTATGTTATGTTATGTAATTCAAGGTCTGTCTAAGAAGCTTGACAAAATTGCACAGGCGAAAGACTGCAAGGTCATAAAAAAGTGGCGCCTGCACATTTCAAACCACCTCTACTGGACAGCTGCCACGTCGAAGTCTGCCGATGAGAGGGTTGCTAGGTGGAAGTCATGTCTCAATCACATGATGAATGTACATGAACACGACGAAGAACCACTCTATCCGCGTTGTCTTCATGCTGACCGTGTATCAAGAGATAGTAGCAAGTGGGTTAAACCTGGTATGTCTGTCTGTCTTTCATCATGAATATATACTCAAAATATTTATTTATGTCCTCATTCTAGATTGGTGTGATTTACAAATGTATACTTGCTTGAATAATTCTAATCTACTGTAATATACTCTAATGAAATATCTGAATGCAATTTCTTTTTTACTTTAGTCTCAAAACCGGCCCACCAGCTCGAGAAGGTTTTGCTAAACACAAGGATCATCAAAGATGTCGCCAAATTGAGTCCACACCATCAAACGTCTTCATTGGAGTCCTATCACAGTGTGATTTTACGTTTTGCCCCAAAAAACGTGTTTTTTTCGTACATAGGAATGCTTTGCAGGTATTTTATATTGTGTACAAATGACTAATTATGGACTCCTGATTTGTCAAATAACTCATTATGTTGCATTAGATAACCTCAGATCAACTACAAATATATTGCTTGTGCTTATTGAAATTTTCCTTTCAGACTATACCTAGCTGCCATGCATTTCAATGAAAACTCAAATCGCCAGCAAGCCATAAACGCTTCTGGAGAGCCGGCGTACAAGATGAGTTTTCCAAAGGCCAAAAAAGGTGGACACACAATAAAACCAAGGAAAATCCCAGCGACATTCAGTAAGTAAAAATATCAACATTTATTATTGCACACACATGACCTATATAAATAGAAAAATATTTCCACTTACAGTGGAATACAATAAATTGAATAAATAATAACCTTTTTAACATGACAAAACAAATAACAATTTCTCATTTACAGACTATGTCAACCAGCTGATGGCGCTACTCTTTGACTCCGTCCTTCGTGACCCCCAACAATATATCCAGGTGGTAGAGGCGATTGCCATCCCAGAACCTTTGTGCACACAGTTCGACAGGCCTTCCATGGAAGAAGCGGTTGCCGGCTATGTGTCACGATTCAATCCTGTACCGGTCTGAAGCCAGTATAGACACCATCAACATCCGGAAATTCTGTGCGGATTCGAACCACGACACAGGATGGGATTACTACTCTCACTCTGCGGCCTAAGTAGCCGAAGCACCACGCGACAAAGCATCTGTACGCGATATATCTGAAACGGCTGAAGAAAATCAAGTATTATATTTATGCACAAATAAAATAAAAAAAAAAGCTGGGAAATAACCATTTGTCATGTCATGTCATTGGACAGTAGCAAGCATTGATTATATGTGATGTGCAATAAGGATTAGATTGTGTTTGCAAGAAAGATTAGTATAGTCTGAGAGATGCAAGATGGAGAAACACCTGTAAAAAAATATATAAATCTGTAATAAATATTATTTACTTATTGATTCCGCTTTCTGGTATCCGGCCAAAATCTGCCTTGTAGATATTAGTTGCCATTTGGATGGTATAGGGGTTGAAGCACACTGGATCCAATCCCGGATGATCAACCATGCACAGTAGTCCAGTTGGTTCCTGGTTAATTCGACGTCTGACCTATATATATAGAAAATTAAATCGTTAGCCATATGCATGGTTTTCAGTGCTACCAAGATGCAAGTTTGTGTTACTACTTTACCTGTGGAACTTCCATGCAGCATACATTCTCAGTCTCTGTTGGCATCCGTTCACAATTTCCGCACGTGCACCTAGTAGATTTGAGGGTGAATGAAATTATCAATCAATGGAGGCCAGAGAAAGACTTTCGTCTTGTTTACATCAGGGTCCCCCAATTTCAATCGTCATGGTAACATATAGATAGACAGTACTGCTACATCTCTATATTTATGACATACTATATTTCTATTGCTACAGTATTGCTCAATACCAACAACTGTTATGATGGAGGCCAGAGAAAGACTTTCGTCTTGTTTACATCAGGGTCCCCCAATTTCAATCGTCATGGTAACATATAGATAGACAGTACTGCTACATCTCTATATTTATGACATACTATATTTCTATTGCTACAGTATTGCTCAATACCAACAACTGTTATGATGGAGGCCAGAGAAAGACTTTCGTCTTGTTTACATCAGGGTCCCCCAATTTCAATCGTCATGGTAACATATAGATAGACAGTACTGCTACATCTCTATATTTATGACATACTATATTTCTATTGCTACAGTATTGCTCAATACCAACAACTGTTATGATGGAGGCCAGAGAAAGACTTTCGTCTTGTTTACATCAGGGTCCCCCAATTTCAACCGTCATGGTAACATATAGATAGACAGTACTGCTACATCTCTATATTTATGACATACTATATTTCTATTGCTACAGTATTGCTCAATACCAACAACTGTTATGATGGAGGCCAGAGAAAGACTTTCGTCTTGTTTACATCAGGGTCCCCCAATTTCAATCGTCATGGTAACATATAGATAGACAGTACTGCTACATCTCTATATTTATGACATACTATATTTCTATTGCTACAGTATTGCTCAATACCAACAACTGTTATGATGGAGGCCAGAGAAAGACTTTTGTCTTGTTTACATCAGGGTCCCCCAATTTCAATCGTCATGGTAACATATAGATAGACAGTACTGCTACATCTCTATATTTATGACATACTATATTTCTATTGCTACAGTATTGCTCAATACCAACAACTGTTATGATGGAGGCCAGAGAAAGACTTTCGTCTTGTTTACATCAGGGTCCCCCAATTTCAATCGTCATGGTAACATATAGATAGACAGTACTGCTACATCTCTATATTTATGACATACTATATTTCTATTGCTACAGTATTGCTCAATACCAACAACTGTTATGATGGAGGCCAGAGAAAGACTTTCGTCTTGTTTACATCAGGGTCCCCCAATTTCAATCGTCAAGTACAGTTAGTGTCAGTCAGTACAATCTAACGTTAGTGAGTGTGTGTTTTCGACGGGCCGCGCGCGACAGAAGTACACAACTATTATATAACAGTAAGTAACTAATAGTGCAATTAATCAACTTACCAATCGGAAACGATGTAACGTAAGCCTCGATCGCTGTTGTTTGGGGGTTAGTGTCAGTACAATCTAACGTTAGTGAGTGTGTGTTTTCGACGGGCCGCGCGCGACAGAAGTACACAACTATTATAAAACAGTAAGTAACTAATAGTGCAATTAATCAACTTACCAATCGGAAACGATGTAACGTAAGCCTCGATCGCTGTTGTTTGGGGGTTAGTGTCAGTACAATCTAACGTTAGTGAGTGTGTGTTTTCGACGGGCCGCGCGCGACAGAAGTACACAACTATTATATAACAGTAAGTAACTAATAGTGCAATTAATCAACTTACCAATCGGAAACGATGTAATGTAAGCCTCGCTGACATAAATGACCAAGTAAGGCTTTGTCAACATTCCAATGTACAGTGTAAAATGTGTGTGTGTCCCCTACCCAACCCCCCCCCCCCCCCCCCCCCCCCCCACCTCCAATGTACAGCCCTCACCCAACCCACCCAACCCCACCCCACCAACCTCCTCCAATGTACAGTTTCTACGCCAAATGTATATACACTCCTTTTCTGGACACTTTTGTATCACAAACAGTACTGTATTTGCAAATCTGATATGTCATAAATGTATAGATGTAGCAGTACTGTCTATCTGTATGTCATGTATGTCATATATGTTATGATGAATTGAAAATGGGGGACCCTGGTGGAAACAAGACGAAAGTCTTTCTCTGGTCTGCATCCCCTTAACAATTGTATGTATTGAGATGTACTGTACTGTACCCATTCTGCAATCTGTTAATAAACTTTTCAATCAATCAATCAATTCAATCGCTGTAGCAAATCGCCTTCTTCTTCTTCTTCGGGATCAAACTGTGGGTCGCTCTCTGGATCCCAAACATAATGTACAGCCATGTTGTATTAGTTAGTAAAATCGGTATATGTTTTTGCGTGTCGAAATAAAAACCTGAAACCTAAGACCTCAGACCTCTACCTGGATGGAATGACGGGGAGATGGGCGGAGCTATTTGGTGGGTGGCTGTCACTCAAAGTGTGGGTGGAGCCAAGCCAATAATAACCTGATTTCATGAGGCTGAAAAATGCTGGTTTTGAGTACAAGATTAGAAATATAAAACAATGATTATTTTTGGAATAAAAATTACACATGTGTTACATAGACTCACAGGAAGTGTGTAAAGTTGCCCAAATAGTGCTAGGAATAGCACTGCATGACACCTTTAACTGATGCTATCGCTGATCTGATTATGCTTCTTGCCACTGATTTGTATGTTTTTTGTTTAATGTACTGTATATTCTATATGCCCTGTTTTTATGTTGAAACGTGTTGTGTGCCGTGTTGGTCAGGACTCCCTGGAAGAAGAGGTCTTGTATCTAAATGGGACATTCCTGGATAAATAAAGGATAAATAAATAAAAAAGTGCTGCTGCTGGGAGAATACTTCAGAGACGTGATCCGACCCGTTCCTGTCCCCTAGCTGCTGACCAGTGCTTTGAAAGAGAGGACAGTCGACCTGTTTCACAGATTCGTAGCTTAATTCAGATCTTTGTTTTTCTTAATAATGTCATTCTTGAAAAAAAAAGAAAAACAGATTATTATCAGACAGAGAGCACAGGGGAAAGACTCTAGAAAAAAACGTATATCCTCCTAATCGTTCTCCTCTGTTATGACCGCTGACACAGTGGCGGTTGGAATGCCCCACAGGCCCTGAGGCGAGATTGGCAGCTCGGGCCCCCCCCCCCCCCTCCCACCGATATTTATTGTATTATTAAAAAAAAATTAATCAATTTTTATTTTTTTTTCAACATGAAACAAAACATATCACAATACAATAATAATACGTCAAATGTATATACTCTCTTTTCTGGACTCTTTTCGTATCACAAACAGTACTGTATTTGCAAATCTGGTATGTCATGTATAGATGTAGCAGTACTGTCTATCTGTATGTCATGTATGTCATTATGTTATGATGAATTGAAAATGGGGGACCCTGATGTAAACAAGACGAGTCTTTCTCTGGTCTGCATCCCCTTAACAATTGTATGTATTGAGCTGTACTGTATTGTACCCATTCTGCAATCTGTTAAATAAAGTTTTCATTCATTCACCATGACATTACGTTAGTTAGCATCCAAGCTAGCGTGATAACGTTAGTAGTTAATCGCAGAGACAAATCGCATCTGCGATCCTAAAGAGACAATGCATGCGTGTGTGTTCCGGTGTGTATGCTAAACTAACCGCTGTGTGTACCACTAAAACATTGAGTGTCGTTGCATGCCGAATAAAGACCTCTGCAACAGGTCCTGCATTATTATAAAAAAGTTAGAAACGGCTAGGCTGCCTGCTTACCTGCAATAATGGTGTCATGGTCCGACCTGGACAGATGGACTTGTTAAATCATAATATCCACACTTTGTGCTGGTCCTCAGTAAATGTCCCGCCGGCAGCTTATTATAGCGTGTTGCCCCTTTCCCTCCTCGTGGAACTTCTGCATTGCATTTATTACAAATAGCAAGCGATCTTTTTCCTTTGAAACTATTCGTAACCGACGCCATCTTTGTTGTTTATGTCCGCGCTGCTTGTGCCGCGTTCACGTTACGTGGGAAGAAGCGGAAGAACCAGAGGACATCTCGTTGCTACAACGAAGCCTTCACGCATTGACTCGATGAAACGCCCACATCCATACTTCCGCAATTCGTGACGCGAAGTGGGAGATATCGGGGTCTATAAAAAAATCCCATAATGTCCTTCCTAGTAGGAATTACCACTAGGAGGCTGACGTGAATGGTTTTTCCCAGTCGGAAGCTGGTTCTTCCGTTTCTTCCCACGTAATGTGAACGCGGCACAAGAAACTTACGTGGCTACGTCACAGCCAAGAAAGGGAGCGCTGGATTTGTGTAAAACGCCCTGTTCCTAAACCACACGATATCAGTCGTACCACAGTACTGGCAAAACGGGAGGAGCCTACAATCAAAACAAACGCACAGTCAGTCTGTCGATCCAGTCCCACGAACGGGAGCTCCATACAGTCCCGGGCCCGCGGGCCCCCCCCCCCCCCCCCCCCGCGGGCCCTAAGGCAGCTGCCTCGACTGCCTCGCCTATATCCCCGCCAGTGCGCTGACAGCTGAGCATAAAAAAATATCAAAAAGTATAAAAACTACTCTTGTTTTCTTTACCTTGATCACAGAAAACAAAAACAAAAAAAACACTGAATGTCTTTGATTTAGCCAAGTTATGGCTTGTGGCTCTTGGATAGGTCTAAGCTATAGGGAGGTGTAGTGGTTACGTCATTGCTGATATCGGCCGGTCCACCTCGCAAAATTGCAACGTATTTCCCCATTGCCCATTTCTAAATCGTCTAGTTTAAAACAAATAAAGCATGTTCGCATGGTGTACCTTTCTGTGCGTATTCATCCACAATCTATAGCTCAACATGAAAATATTTCCAATTAATCGTAGATGTGGCCATCTTGGTCTATATGTCATTTGTCAAGTAATTGGTCAAGTATATTATTATATACTTATTGTTATGTGTCTTGTAAGCCCATATGGGCTGGGCATACACCTGTATGTAAGACACGAAAATAAAAAAACACCGTAGAAAAGAATCGCCGAATTATATTTCAACCAAAAATGCTTAAACAATATTGTTAGTGATAGAAGGGAACTCATTTTGTGCAAAATGGAAAGCTTGCCAATGTTCATGAGGCAGAATTGTTACAATAGCTGATAATCCTTTTTCCCAATGATAAATCCCTATATGGGTGGACCTCGCGGGCGATCCAAAGTGACGTCAGACTACACCTCCCTATTCTCCTCATTTATAGGTCTACGTATCTGTTAGTGGCTTGATGTGATGGAAATTAGTCAGAAGGATTACGACAAACATCTGTATTTCCAGTATGCACCCTCCCAAGTGATGATCTTTGGAGGGCGTGGAGGAGATGTATTATAGGACACGAGTGTCAGCTTCCTCATGGTTGCATTGATCCATTGGTGGACTGTTTCCAACATGGTGGACTTGATCACCTGCAGTGATGTGGACATCCTTGTCATCTGGGAACTGTCCATCTGTTAACAACTTATTTGACAGGAATGAGAAAATGTCTTGTTACACCTGGCGCAACTAACTCCTCGTCAACAGAAATATCTCTACTTGACGTGTATTGTCTAGCACAATAAAAGCTTTCCCATAGAGCTCTGCATGATGTTTGAAGTGCTGCATTCTCAGCTTATTTGCTGTCTTCTTCTGTGTTTTCTTCTCATGGAACAACAGTAAGTCATGTTTATTAAATTTTTATTCAATTACTCATTCATGAAAACCTAGGTACAGGCACCAACATCACCATTCTAGGTTCAATATGTAGCAGGGTGGATTATCCCTGCTTCGTGGGACCTGTGGTGCACGGTCACTAGGTAGCGAGACACAGTAGAACTCGGGCTAGCTGCACCTCCGTCTTTGGAGTCAGGAGCGTCAACTGGAGGCTGGCAGTGGGGTGTATGAGGCCCAGGATTTACAAACCTAGTCCGGTACTCTGGTCTTCCTCCCTCTCTCTTGGGCAGTCAGCAGTACTCCCCAACACGCCCTCACTCTCCCCAATTGTCCCCTTAGCACCCCCCCACACCTAATGACCGAATGGTAAATAAATAACTTGGTTCCCCCCCGCAAGCAGTACCCTCCCTCATTAACACCAGAAACCTTACAGTGGGAAAGGGAAGGTTGAATAGGAAGGGGTTAATAATGGATATATTACCCGCATCAAAGGGTTAGGATTAGGCTCAATAAAAGACACACACACCGTGCTCCCGTTCAGTCTGAGTGTTATTATAGCATTGGCCTAGTTACAACATAGCTACGTCTGGTGATTATTGCACCATGGGTATCATCACACAATGCTTACAGTCTGGTAATTATATAATTACACCTAGGCACCAAGTGCTCTCACTCTACACGGACTAAGTACTGTCCACTGTACACAGACTAAATGCTGCCCACGTCTGGGCTAGACACAGTATCCACCTTCCCTAAGGTTTTACCTATACTGCTCCAGGTCGGTAATATGGGGAAGGAAGGGAGAGCATAGGGGAGGAAATAGAAGGGTTCACTGAATGGGAAATATTAGGAAACACACATATTATCACGCTCAAAGGAAAGGAAAGAAAACAAAAGAGTGGGCCCACAAAATACCAGTAAGTCCTATCTTAATGCCGGCATATATTGTTTGGGGTACCCCTATGGAATGGTAGTAGCAACGTTACTTTCGCCCGCAGGCTGCACCACACTGTGTACTGTATAATAACTCGGGAGCGTCAATGCTCATTTGTACTCATCCGAAATGGCCGCCTCGCCACGCCACTGTTGTCCAGGAGGCAAGATGGCGTCGAACGCTTTCGGTGAGGATGTTAGCAGGCGGAGCTGGGCAGAGAGGCAGCGCCGGCTGAGAGTGTGTGCTGAGCGATGACGACCCCTGCTGGACGGGAAGAACTCCCGTAGGTTGCAGGCAGCCGGGTGCAGGTCTGATTGAAAGCAGCCGGAGCAGACTGATTGCAGGCAGCCGGGTGCAGATCTGGTTGAAGTCAGCCGGAGCAGACCGGTTGTTGGCCCACGCTCGTCTCGGGGCTCGCACTCTATACCGCACACAGTAGCTATTATAACCCGATTGTTAGTGCCTGGCTCTGCACTAATTGTTCACACACTATCGCTGGTACTGCTAGGATATCGTGTCCGCTAGCAAGTACCTCCTATCACCCGTTGTTATCTCACGGGGCCCTCTGGCATAACTTCTTGCAACAGGGCTCTCCAGAGCCCCCGTCCGTTGCGACTGTTCTCGGTCAAGTTCACTGCCGAAGAGGTTCTCTTTCCGTCTTCCGCTCCCATATATCACGTTCCATCTCTCTCCAACACTCTCTGTCAGACACCGCCCCCTGCTGGTCCCGCCTACTAGTCACACAGGGAAGGATGTTGATCATGGTCCCGCGATACTGTGTATAGTCCATACTTTAGTCGATAGAAGGAAGAGAAACTCATATCATTGCTCGTGGGAATATCAATGATGTCTTTGTGTACAAAGGAGTGTATATTCCACCGCAAGCCAGCAACAAGGTTGCGCTCTCCAGACTACACAACGAGGTAAATAGAATCCAAGTGGCGAATGTTAACGCCGCCATTTTAGTTCTGGGAGATTTCAATAGCGCCAATCTGAGAAAGGTATTGCCTGACTTCTATCAGCATGTGACTTGCAACACCAGAGGCGGTAACATCCTAGATCACTGTTACACGCAATTTAAAGGTGGCTACAAGGCTCATTCTGATAGTGGCTTTGGTAAGTCAGATCACGCATCCATCTTTCTTTCACCAAAGTACAGACAGAGAATTAAAAGTACTCCCGTAGTCTCGCGAGAGGTGCAGAAATGGGATGTGACGTCAGAGGAGACGATCCGGTCAGTGTTTCACCACACAGACTGGAATGTGTTCTGCGACACAGATAACATTAATGTCTACACGGAGACAGTGCTGGACTATGTTTGTACTAGGGTGAAAGAAACAATCCCCACTACCAAAATGAAAGTTTACCCAAATCAAAAACCCTGGGTAGACAAATCCGTCCGTGAAGCTCTGAGAGAGCGCACCAAAGCATACAACGACGGCCTAGAGGCAGGCAACATGAATGACCACAAGGTGGCGCGATACAACGTAAGGAGGACAGTGTCAGAGGCCAAACGACGCTACAGGGATCAAATTGAACTCCAGTTTGAACAAGCTGACTCTAGAGCTATGTGGCAGGGGCTCAAAACGATGACAGACTACAAAGGCGCCTCCCTCAAACTGAACAGTGACATCTCCTTAGCAAATGACCTCAATACCTTCTATGCGAGGTTTGATGCTGGTAATAACAACACCAGCTCACAAGCCTCGGCAATGGGGGGGGGGGGGGTCGGCTGCTGATGGAGGCGCAGTGTTCAGGGTAACAGAGCATGAGGTGAGGCGGACCTTTAAAAAAGTGAATATCAGGAAGGCAGCAGGTCCAGACGGCATCCCCGGCCGCGTCCTAAAAGTCTGAGCCGACCAACTGGCCCCAGTATTCACTGACATATTTAACCTGTCCTTAGAACAGGCTGTCATCCCCACCTGCCTGAAGAAGTCCACTATTATCCCTGTACCCAAAAAATCCAAGCCTGCTTGCCTCAACGACTACCGCCCTGTAGCTCTCACCTCCATAGCCATGAAGTGCTTTGAGAAGCTAGTAAAGGGCTACATCTGCTCCTCCCTCCCCATCAACATGGACCCCCTGCAATTTGCATACCGCCCCAACAGGTCCACGGAGGACGCCATATCCCATGTGCTGCACACAGCAGCATCACACCTGGACAAGAGGCAGGGGAACTATGTGAGAATGCTATTCATCGACTACAGCTCGGCATTCAATACCATAGTCCCCTCCATACTCATAGCCAAGCTCAGGGACCTGGGCTTGGGCTATGACCTCTGCCAGTGGGTCTTGGACTTCCTGACTGGCAGACCCCAGGTGGTGAGAGCAGGCAACTGCACCTCCTCATCCATCACCCTCAACATAGGGGCCCCCCAGGGCTGTGTTCTGAGTCCCCTCCTCTACTCCCTGTACACACACGACTGTGTAGCTCAGCGGAGTAGCAATACAATCGTCAAATTTGCTGACGACACAGTGGTGGTGGGCCTGATCTCTGCCAACGACGAGAGGGCCTACCTGGAAGAGGTCAAGGTCCTGGCGGGATGGTGCCAGGAAAACAGCCTCTCCCTGAACGTCAGCAAAACAAAGGAGATGATTGTGGACTTCAGGAGGTCGGGGGTCAAGGACTACAGCCCCCTCAGCATCGACGGGGCACCGGTTGAGAGAGTCAACAGCTTTAAGTACCTCGGAGCCTACATATCCGAGGACTTGACATGGACCACACACATTAACAGTGTTGTGAAGAAGGCACGACAACGCCTCTACTTCCTCAGGCGCCTAAGGAAGTTCCAAGTCAGCCAGAAGATCCTTAAGAACTTCTACTCATGTACAATAGAGAGCATCTTGACCGGCAACATCACCTCCTGGTTTGGGAATAGCACTGCACAAGACCAAAGCAGACTACAAAGAGTGACACGTTCAGCCGAACGCACAATTGGAGGGGGGCTCCCCACCCTCCAGAACATTTACTACAAGCGTTGCAAGGGCAAGGCTAAGAGAATCATTAAAGACTCCAGTCACCCGAACAACTGCCTCTTTGAACTGCTGCGGTCAGGCAAGCGATACAGGAGTCTCAAGGCGAGCACAGAAAGACTCAGAAGAAGCTTCTATCCCCAGGCCATCAGGCTGCTAAACGAACAATGAATGAACACTACACAACAACAACCACCAAACGCACATAGCACACACATCCACACGCACACACTCACTTTAAACAAACACACTGTAGCACCCACTCCACACACTTATAGCACACACCCACTTTAAACAAACACACTGTAGCACCCACTCCCCACACTTTATATTTATGGATGAAGGATTGCACTACAACTCGTACACCTTACTGTAAATTGTACCTAAAATTGTACCTCATCCCATTTCTGCTTTGCACTAGATAGTACTGTACATTAGTACACTGCATAGTATTGTGTATTGTATATTATATGGTAACTCAGAACATTGTACATATGTCTATACCGAACACTGTGACCTCATTTTCTTCTTCTAAATTCATGCTATATTATGTTATTATGTTATTTGATACTATCTTGTCTAGCACAGTCTCTGGAGCGTAACAGTAAGAAGCATTTTGTATGAAAGTATTCTGTACTTCTGTATGACAACTATTAAAGAACTTGAACTTGAACTTGAACTAAAACACCAGTCAGCGGTCTTGAATAATATACAATATTTTCAGACTGCTACAAATAGAATAAAAGTTATTAAGCGTAATTCAAAATAAATACAGAAATTGCAGCCATCTTTGATTTTTGCCATACCAGAATATTCAAAACATCAATATTTGAACTCCAGTTGATTCCTCACACAGTATTAACTTAAAATAGCAATACAAAATTATATTACACAGCAATTGTGTGAACATTAAGACGTTTTTAAAAGATTCATGATTTCGATTGTGGCCATTTTGGATACATTTTTATTAAATTCAACTGGTTTCTTGACACTCAAGCCCACATTGTTCTATAGATCCTTATCTTCAAATTAGAAGTGAAAACGAAACTTTCGAATATATATTTTAAATTACTGAGTGTCCAGGCACCCCACTATCAGAAAAGTGTGTGGTTTTCTGGTCAGCAGGAGATGTGCATCTCTGGCAGCTTATGGTCAGTGGCATTGTTTGTCAAATAGTGTTGAACTTGAGTGTTACACCCTGAGTGCATAGTATAATAGACATTATACAACGGCATGCAAATTTCTCAATTCTGATTGGCTGAAACAGTCCATTTACACGTATTTATTGGGAACAATCCACGGTCCTGGGCCCAGGACCCGCCAACAACCGAATCACATATCACTCCGCCGGCTCACTCCGGGAGAAAACAAGATGGCGGACAATAATCTTTAACAAAATGGATATGTTGATAGCGCCATAACGACTAAATATAAAGCGATTCTGTCAAGGCGAATGTCTTAGTCCTTTAAACAATGTTGGATGATGTAATTGATGGGTCATGAGTCATTTTAGAACAAAAGAAAAATCGCGGATTGATTGATTGATTATTTGCAATTTTATTTTAAATTTCTACTTCCTTCCCACTGACTGCAGCGTTCACTCTCACACTGTCCGACGCTGGCGTACCCACAACACACACACACACACACACACACACACACACACACACACACACACACACACACACACACACACACACACACACACACGCACACACACACACACACACACACACACACACACACACACATACACACACACACACACACACACACACTCCTGTCTGCAACAGCGGGGGAGTCAGACTGAGAGAGAAGCAGCGCTGTTTTAAGTGAGCATGGTCTATTGAATTGATTGATTGGTTGATTGCTAATTTTATTACTGTACGCCTGGTTTCCAACTGGTTAAGTTTAGGCTAAAAAAAATAAATAAAAAAAAAAAGGGGCGAAGAAAACTTTTTTTTTCTTATAGGGCAAAGAAAACTTTTTAATTTGTTTTACCTACTTTCTATAGAAGCATCTAAGAATGAAGTTCTATAGAAAGTAGGTCTGCATCCCCTTAACAATTGTGTGTATTGAGCCGTACTGTATTGTACCCATTCAGCATCTGGTAATACAATTTTCAATCAATCAATCAATCATTCCAATAACCACTAACTTCATAATTAAAAACTAAAGAAAAGTTGGATGTGTTAGTTGGTTGGATGTCTTAGTTGAAAGGCAGTTGGATGTGTTAGTTGGTTCGATGTCTTAGTTGAAAGGCAGTTGGATGTGTTAGTTGGTTGGATGCCTTAGTTGAAAGGCAGTTGGGTGTGTTAGTTTGCCAATAACACACAGTTGGATGTGTTAGTTGGTTGGATGCACTTCAAGCTGCTTCCACATGGAGGCAACTTCTCTCAATCATTCCAATAATACACAGTTGGATGTGTTAGTTGGTTGGATGCACTTCAAGCTGCTTCCACATGGAGGCAACTTGTCTTTTTTGTAGTTGTGGGAACTACTTTTTCTGGCGGATGGTTTTTTCAATAAATCTTCGATTAATGTGTGTTTATTGTATAGCAATACGGTTGGATGAATGTGGCAGTTGTATAAAAGCATTACACCACTTGCAGTCGTGATTTGTGAACAATAAACCATGCCTAGGGGGGTCTAACGACCACCCCTAGGCATGGTTTATTGTTCACAAACCACTCCTGCGCGTGATGTAATGCTTAATATTAGCATGGTAGGTAGTAGTATACGGATAGTAACATAGTATATAGTAGTAAGGTACTAGTAAAAGACAGTTATTTATATATATATGTAACGGTTGTGACAACGTCACCTCAAACTTCGATGCCCCGAGTGGGAGTCGAACCCCGGTCTCCCACACCGCGGGCAGCAACACAGACCGCTATACCAAGAGGTGAATTCACTACTTTGCAACGTGTCTATCTGTCTTTGAGGATGTGAGAGTGAGTTTAACCCATAGCACCGCTACTCACCCAAGCCCTTCTTGACTGCGCTTCACGATACCATCCGTTACACTGACCCTCTCAAACTCACTCCACTCCACCCAAGGCACTTCGATGCCCCGAGTGGGAGTCGAACCCCGGTCTCCCATGCCGCGGGCAACAACACAGACCACTATACCAAGAGGTGAATTCACTTTTTTTTTTTTTTTTTTTATCTTTTTCCCCCTCCATTTTTCCTCCGATTTTCTCCCATCCCAATGTTAGTCGTATGCCAATTCCCAGTCCCTTCCTGGTCGCTGCGCACTTACCCCCCACAGTCAGATCATCTGGGAGAGTGGAGGCTACCACGTGCTTCCTCCGACACACGTCCAGCCAATCACTGCTTCTTTTCACCTGGCAGCGCGGATTCTCACTGAGAGGGGGTAGCGTGTGGGAGGACCACACTATCCCCCTCAAGTCCTATCCGTGCTTAGCAGGCGCCCCGACCGAACTGTAGGAGTCGCTGTTTACAACGACCCGGACCCACCCCGCCAGCTTCTCCAACCCTCTAATACATTCGAACAGGCGAATCCAGCTCACAGCTCCGGGGTTGGTGACGAACGCAATCTCCGCTCGGCCACCTAACCGCCGAGGTGAATTCACTTCTAAGTACTGGGTCTATGCGTCTTTTGAGGATGTGAGAGTGAGTTTAACCCATAGCACCGCTACTCACCCCAGCCCTTCTTGACTGCGCTTCACGATACCATCCGTTACATATATTATATTGTAGAAATCGTCGGAATAGAGAAACGCACAATTTCTATCAGTTGACAACTGTTACATCCCAATGTATATATTCCCCAGTGTGTGTCTCCATGTGTGTGTGTTCTCCATTTTTCTTTCCTCCCTCCAGCCATTGTTCCCTCCACCATTGGTCCCTGCCAGGCCTGCCCTTCCATTACCCAGCACAGCACCGATTGGTGGATGGTTTTCCAGACTCCAACACTCAATCAACACCACCCAATCATGGATCACCACACACCTGTTAAAACATGGCTTCTCACTTCAGTCACTCTCTCTCTCTGGCATGAGGCTAGGCCTAGTGTGATTTTGTAACCTTGACTTTGACAATATTGCATTTCGTTTATTGGCCTTTGGTGCTTAGTGGAAATTGCCTTGTGTGTGTATGGCCACAGAGAGAGCATTGCTAGTTATAGTTTGTTTTTGTATATATTTTGCCTTTGTTTTATGTATCATTAATGTGTTTTTCTCTCTTTCTCAGGAAGCACAGATGGGGTGAGCTGCCATTTCCTTTGGATATTGTTTTCTCCTGTTTTGGTTAGGTAAGAGTAGTTTAGGTAATGTAATTTCTTTTACCATAGATTAGATTGGGTTTATTTGGAGTATAGTGGTGTTTGTTTGTTGTTTTGGCCTGGGCTCACCCTTGAGCTACATGTGCTTCCTTTGCATCTATCAATAAATATCATTGTTGTTTACAAACGTGGTCCATCTTTTCTGTCAACCAACTGTTATGTTACAGCCCTTTACCCTTAGACTCACAGGGGTCGTAACATAAATGGGGGCTCTGCCTGGATCTTGTAACCCGTGTTCAATTGTTGGTTGATGGATTTGGTGAACTGTGTTTGTTTACACTTGTATAGTAATTAATTCATTTGTGTGTAAAAATGGCATTTGTGTAAAAAAATGGCAGTTAGTACTTTTGATCTGGGGAAATTCTTGAGCAATCCTACTTGGGAAGCGCTGGATAGCTGCCGCAAGGCAGACTTAGTGGAGATTGCCACACATTTTAAACTCTCGGTTCAACAAAAGCATCTTAAGCAGGATATCAGGTGTCTTGTGGTAGATAAGCTGTTGGAGCAGGGGACGCTTGTTTTACCTGTGGTCTCTGATGAACATGCAAGTCCTCCTGGTGAACCTACGGAAGCACAGCCTTCTGAGGAGCAAGCTCATGGTGCTGAGAAGGCAGGTGTGAAAGTCACATTGCCACATTTTCACTTGGCCTCTCCTGTGTCATCTGGGTCTCGAGAAGGGGCCCAGGTCAAGGTTAGAATAGCCTGTCTCCAGATGTAGGCTCAGGAGAAGGCACAAGCACGTGAGGCAGAGTATCGGCTTCGTAGAATGGAGCTTGAGGCGGAAAATGAAAGGGCTGTTAACATTCGTAGGTTGGAGCTTGAGGTGGAAAAAGAGCTCAGACTGCGGGAGTTGGAGCTGGGAGACCAAAGGAGTGGATCCAACTCTGCTACACCGACTCCTCCACAAGGCCCGGGTATGTCCTCCTCCACAGCTTATTCATCACACACTTTTGATATAAGTAAACACATTGCTTTGGTGCCTCCGTTCCGAGAGACAGAAGTTGATACTTATTTTAATGTGTTTGAGCGTATTGCTGCTTCATTGCGCTGGCCAAGAGAGGTTTGGCCTTTGTTGCTTCAATGCAAATTGACTGGTAAAGCCCAAGAGGTTTGTTCAACACTTTCCCTAGAAGATAGTTTACTGTATGATACTGTGAAGGCTGCCATCCTTCGTGCATATGAGCTTGTGCCCGAAGCTTATAGGCAGAGGTTTCGCAGTCACAAGAGAGCTGTCAACCAGACCTTTGTAGAGTTTGCTAGAGAGAAGGGAACTCTCTTTGATAAATGGTGTGCAGCAAGCAAGGCCTCAGATCTTAACTCTCTCAGAGAACTCATTCTATTAGAAGAGTTTAAGAATCGTTTGCCAGAGCGTATTGTCGTTTACCTGAGTGAGCAGAAAGTGTCCACTCTGCAGCAAGCTGCTGTATTAGCTGATGAGTTTGTGCTAACCCATAAAACTGTGTTTGTAGATAGGCGTGACTCGTTTCTCCCCCATGATTTCTCTCAGAGACATTCTGTCCCCAACCATCCAGAATTCACACACCCCTGACCAAAAATGTTACCTCCACGCTCAAAAGAGGAGCGGACATGTTACTACTGTCATAAACCTGGTCATGTTATTTCTGACTGTTTAACATTGAAACATAAGCAGCAACCGTCCTCTCAGAACTTTAGGCAACCCAAAGGGGTTGGTCTGATTAAAATGGCACCTGGTTCCGATCAACAATGATCACGATGCACAATGATCAGGATGTTCTCGATCCTTGTTTCAGGCCATTTACTTCCAAGGGTTTAGTTTCCTTGACAGGGGATCCAAAAGATCAGTGTACAGTTCAGATCTTACGAGATACTGGAGCCTCACAATCCTTTATCCTCTCTGATGTACTACCTCTGTCTGAGAAATCTTCCTGTGGTTCTAGTGTCCTAGTTCAAGGTATTGAGATGGGTTTCGTGCCAGCCCCGTTACACTGTATTCATGTACAATCTGATTTGGTCACTGGTTTCTTTAAAATAGGGGTGAGACCTTCCTTGCCAGTTAAAGGCATTTCCTTTATCATGGGAAATGATTTAGCTGGAGGACAGGTGAACGCTGTGCTGGAAGTGTTGGATCACCCAGACACAGATTATCTGCCTGATGACTTGTCACAGAACTTCCCTGAAGTTTTTTCTGCAAGTGTTGTCACTCGGGCTCAATTGAAAAAGAGAGGTGATGAAATTAATTTGTCTGACTCTGTTTTTGCTTCAGCCTTTGTCAGGGAGGAGTTGCTGGCTCCAACTTCTGATACCGCTGACAAACCACCGACTCATAGTAAGGTACCCCCACAGACAACTGTAACTAGTTCTGACGCATTGAAGTTACCCGTTACTCGTGAAATGCTAATTACTGCCCAGACGGCTGACCCTTCTCTTGCAAAATATTTCTCTTCTCTTGAAACAGAACAGAGGAGAGAGTTGCATTCTTATTTTGTGGATGAAGGAGTTTTGATGCGTACATGGAGGTCCCATGGTACTAGACTGGCAGAGCATGCACAATCGGAGATAGGGCTACCAGATCAGGTACCAGACTGGAGCACTGTTTATCAGATTGTTGTCCCTGCAGTTTATCGTCAGCATGTACTGTTCTTGGCCCATGACCACCCTTGGTCTGGACACTTGGGAGTCACTAAAACATACAACAGAATACTTCAACATTTCTTTTGGCCCGGTTTGAAGTCCGATGTAGCACAGTACTGTCGTACCTGTAGTACTTGTCAGATCACCGGAAAGCCAAACCAGGTAATTCCACCTGCTCCCCTCTGTCCTATACCAGCGGTCGGTGAACCATTTGAACATGTCATAGTTGACTGTGTTGGTCCGTTGCCAAAGACCAAAGCCGGCAATCAGTTTTTGTTGACAATAATGTGTACCGCCACCCGTTTCCCTGAGGCTATCCCTCTTCGCAGAATTACAGCGCCTGTAATAATTAAGGCTTTGACGAAGTTCTTCTCCACGTTTGGACTGCCTAAGGTAGTACAAACTGACCAAGGCACCAACTTCCTGTCTAGGTTATTTGAGCAAGTGTTACAGTCCCTGGGTATCCGACATATAGTGTCCAATGCCTACCACCCTGAAACTCAGGGGGCTCTAGAACGTTGGCATCAGACCTTAAAGTCCATGCTGCGTAAATATTGCTTAGACACAGAGAAAGATTGGGATGAGGGTGTCCCCCTTGTTCTATTTGCTGCGCGAGAGACCATACAGGAGTCTCTTGGTTTCAGTCCTGCTGAGCTCGTTTTTGGGCACACTGTTAGAGGGCCTCTGAAAGTTCTTAAAGAACGGTTCATGTCAAAGGGTGCCAGCACACCCACTAATGTTCTAGATTTTGTTAGCCAGTTTCGAGAGCGACTGCATCAGGCGTGCTCTCTCGCAAAAGAAGCGCTCTCTTCTTCCCAGAGAACTATGAAACGGCACTATGACGAGAAAGCTGTTTCTCGATCTTTCCAGCCAGGTGATAAGGTTCTAGTCCTGTTACCTATCCTTGGTTCTGCTCTTTCCGCTCGTTTTTCCGGACCGTATGCAATAGACAAGAAAATAAGTGATACAGACTATGTAGTTCGCACCCCTGATCGTAAACGTCACTCTCGTGTTTGCCACATCAATATGCTTAAACCATATTTTTCCAGAGATAGTGTGCAGGTGAAGACCTCAGACCAGACAGCCGGACTGGCCGTCTCTGCTGTTGCCTCAACTCCAATAGTTCCGGACTCCCCTGACGTTAGTGGTGAGGATGTAGATGGCTTAGAGTTGCGCAATGCAGCCCATCAGGGTGCTAGATTGTCCAACACTGAGATGTTATTGAACCTGCCCACTCACTTAGCACACTTACCTGAGGAGCAGCGAGAGGACATCACAAATTTGATTCAGGCCTACATGGCTCTGTTTGGTGATGTTCCCTCCTGTACTTCTGTATTGGCCCATGATATTAATGTTAACAATGCTGTGCCTATCAAGCAACATGCATACCGTGTTAACATCACCAAGAGAGCCATGATGCAACAGGAGGTTGACTATTTGTTAAAACATGGTTTAGCCAAGCCAAGTTGCAGTCCCTGGAGTTCACCTTGCTTGTTAGCTCCCAAATCGGATGGAACTCCTAGATTTTGTACTGATTTCCGAAAGGTAAATGCTGTCACCGTGCCTGATTCCTTCCCACTGCCCCGCATGGAAGATTGTATTGACAACCTTGGATCTGCCACCTATGTTAGCAAACTAGATTTGTTAAAGGGTTACTGGCAGGTCCCTTTGACCCCCCGTGCCTCGGAAATCTCTGCGTTTGTTACTCCTGAATCTTTTTTGCAATATACTGTAATGCCTTTTGGAATGCGTAATGCCCCGGCCACTTTCCAGCGACTGGTGACCCTAGTCCTGGCTGGTGTTCCAAATTGTAATGCCTATCTCGATGACCTGGTTGTCTATTCGACCAACTGGCGTGACCACATGACAACCTTACAAACTGTCTTTGACCGCTTAGCTGGAGCCTCCCTGATCCTTAACCTTGCCAAGTGTGAGTTCGGCAAGGCTACGGTTACCTATCTTGGTAAGCAGGTAGGACAAGGACAAGTGCGTCCGGTGGATGCAAAAATATCTGCAATCACAACTTTTCCAGTGCCTACTACTAGGCGGGAATTGCGTAGATTCCTTGGGATGGCTGGGTATTACCGTGGTTTTTGCCGAAACTTTTCTTCTGTCGTCACTTCTCTCACTAGCCTGTGTAGCCCGTCCAAACCATTCATTTGGACAGCTGATTGTCAAAATGCATTTGATGGTGTTAAAGCTCTCTTATGCAGTTCCCCTGTTCTCTCTGCTCCAGATTTCTCCCTGCCGTTCCAGCTGGAGGTGGATGCCAGCGGGGTGGGAGCTGGAGGGGTGTTATTACAGGAAGATCACGATGGTGTCAGTCACCCGGTTTGTTATTTTTCCCAGAAATTTAACAAACATCAACTAAACTATTCCACTATTGAAAAGGAGACTTTGGCTATGTTGTATGCGTTGCAACATTTTGAGGTGTATGTCGGTTCGAGCGTATTACCAGTGGTAGTATACACCGACCACAACCCATTGGTTTTTCTGTCGCGGATGTACAACCACAATCAGCGCCTCATGCGTTGGGCGCTCATAGTGCAAAATTATAACCTCAGCATAAAGCATAAGAAGGGGTCTGAGAATGTGTTGGCGGATGCTCTATCTCGGAGTTAAATCTCTCGTGCGGTCGACTTGTTTGTTGACTGGTTCATTGTTGTACCGACGGCTTATTTTTGTTTTTTTCATAGCTCTTTACTTTGGAGTACCAGTTATCTCGGAGATGAGGATCTCGTTGTTAAAGAAAAACATGTTTAGTTGGTGTCAAACATGTTTTTGTCTTATGTATGGGGGTGTTACATCCCAATGTATATATTCCCCACTGTGTGTCTCCATGTGTGTGTGTTCTCCATTTTTCTTTCCTCCCTCCAGCCATTGTTCCCTCCACCATTGGTCCCTGCCAGGCCTGCCCTTCCATTACCCAGCACAGCACCGATTGGTGGATGGTTTTCCAGACTCCCACACACAATCAACACCACCCAATCATGGATCACCACACACCTGTTAAAACATGGCTTCTCACTTCAGTCACTCTCTCTCTCTGGCATGAGGCCTAGTGTGATTTTGTAACCTTGACTTTGACAATATTGCATTTCGTTTATTGGCCTTTGGTGCTTAGTGGAAATTGCCTTGTGTGTGTATGGCCACAGAGAGAGCATTGCTAGTTATAGTTTGTTTTTGTATATATTCTGCCTGTTTTATGTATCATTAATGTGTTTTTCTCTCTTTCTCAGGAAGCACAGATGGGGTGAGCTGCCATTTCCTTTGGATATTGTTTTCTCCTGTTTTGGTTAGGTAAGAGTAGTTTAGGTAATGTAATTTCTTTTACCATAGATTAGATTGGGTTTATTTGGAGTATAGTGGTGTTTGTTTGTTGTTTTGGCCTGGGCTCACCCTTGAGCTACATGTGCTTCCTTTGCATCTATCAATAAATATCATTGTTGTTTACAAACGTGGTCCATCTTTTCTGTCAACCAACTGTTATGTTACAGCCCTTTACCCTTAGACTCACAGGGGTCGTAACAACAACATAAATGTGTCATTTATTTCGCAGTGGCACAAGTGACAGCTGTCAGAACTATGCCGTGCTAGCTTCTGACAGCTCGTAGTAATCAAACATTTATCAATGAAACCCCACACAGGGCGTCTCCTCTCAGCCCAACCCCAAAAGCAACCTCCTTAAAGTGACAGTGCCCCATCAACACATCAAAACAATACCATCGGGAATTATGTCTCTATAGAACCCACTACAATATAAATATTATATTTATTAAGAAGGTTATTTATTTATTTGCATTTCAGATATTGATTGAAGAGGTGTGTTTCTATATGGGTGACATGTCCCCATACACAGGGCATACGAGGTCATTCGCATGCAGTCACCAGCTCTCCACCCAATCCTATGCCTATATGGGAGATTTCCCACAACCTGTTAAGACGGCACTCTCTTACGTTAAGACAGCACTCTCTTACACCACCATCGCCAAAACACCAAAAGAGCATCAAATCACTGACCTCTAGGACATTCAGGTCATAGTACCAAAAAACAGATATTACATTACATTACACAAACTAAAAACAGATATTACATTACATTACACAACTAAAAACAGATATTACATTACACAAACTAAAAACAGATATTACATTACATTACACAAACTAAAAACAGATATTACATCAGGCACGTTGGAACAGGGGGTGCGGCGGGTGCGGCAGCACCCCCTAGTGGCAGCTTCAGTTACTGCACAAAAGTAAAAACGTTATTTTTATATACTGTAACAATATAAGTTATAAGTTGATCCTACTCAAAGCACTTGACTTCACCATTACACTGACACACTTGTAAATATGTTAATTCTTGTTAGATTGCCCGACTGTATTATTTTCCTCGCTGTGTGGAATACAGTTGCGTCTGAGGGGAGTGGCCACTGGCTGACAGTGCTCCCTGCTGTCTCGGGTGTCGGAGAGGAGATGCACAGATGAGATGGGAGATGAGAATGAATGAATGAAAACTTTATTTAACAGATTGCAGAATGGGTACAATACAGTACGGCTCAATACACACAATTAAGGGGATGCAGACCAGAGAAAGACGTTTGTCTTGTTTACATCAGGGTCCCCCATTTTCAATTCATAGTGTGTTCATAGACGCACCAAAATCCATTGCGGGGTGAAAATTTGCCGCAAAACATTAATATATTTGGAACCGTTTGTGTTCAATTGTATCTGACTCGGGAGATGATCTTCTCTCGTCACAATTGAAATTGTATTTCTCCGTTGAGCAAAAGCTGGCTGGCAGTCTCATTGAATAATATACGCACTCCGAAAGTCTATAAACTTGTGCATAACGGAGCAGAGGTCCCCAACCATCGGGTCGCGGACCGATGTAATATAAAACACTTAATTAGCTGTGCATTGATAATACAATTGGTATCAGCTGTGTAACGTCTTAATTTAGGCACGACAGTGTCGTTGTAGGAGATGCATTCAATCTAACATTGAAGCTAACCCATATATAGAAATGTGTCATACAGACTTGGAGATGGAGCCAAGTGAGGTATTCAGAAGTTCAAGTGAGGTGTGTTTGTTTTTATTTCTTCAGGCTTGAAAAGTCAAAATAAAACAATTATTATGTTCTTCTCGTTCTTCTCATTTTCAGTTAAAGGGTCATTAGAAATAACTTATTTCAAAGCCATTCTAAACAACGAACGTTCCTCTCACTGCGTTCTGGAAAAAAAACTCAGATAGGCCGCACACCCTGCCGATTTAAAGTTCCAACGTGCCTGTATTACATTACATTACACAAACTAAAAACAGATATTACATTACATTACACAAACTAAAAACAGATATTACATTACATTACACAAACTAAAAACAGATATTACATTACATTACACAAACTAAAAACAGATATTACATTACATTACACAAACTAAAAACCGATATTACATTACATTACACAAACTAAAAACAGATATTACATTACATTACACAAACTAAAAACAGATATTACATTACATTACACAAGCTAAAAACAGATATTACATTACACAAACTAAAAACAGATATTACATTATATTACACAAACTAAAAACAGATATTACATTACATTACACAAACTAAAAACAGATATTACATTACATTACACAAACTAAAAACAGAACCTCCTCCACGGGGAGCAGCGTACTGGCTCATGTTAAATGGCAGGCCATGCATTATGCAGCAGCTTAGGTCACCGCGCGGGATCTTCATGTCCTCGGCTACAGTCCACCTGTCGCTGCTCTGGTCGTAGCGCTCCACGTTGGAGATATAGGTGTTGAAGAAGCCATTGTGTAATGAGCCTCCGACCACGAAGAGCAGGTCGTCCAGCACCGCGATGCCAAAGTCGATGCGGGGGGTGAGCATGGCGGGCAGGGCGCACCAGGAGTCAGTCAAGGGGCTGTAGGCCTCCGCGCTACGCAGGACGTTTACACCGTCATCCCCTCCCACCTGAGGACAGGACACATGAGAGGAATGTTTTAGTGTATGGCTGAGGCAGGCAGGCAGGCAGGCAGACACTGTATTAATCCACTTAGGGAAATGAGGGCATCACAGAAGCATTGCAAGTCAAATGATACATATCTATAGAAATATCTAGTATAAAGCATTTGTCTCCGTGTGCACCTACCGCATAGACTTGTCCACCGTACGCAGCGACTCCCACTCCACAACGCCTGCTGCTCATGGGGGCGATCAGAGTCCACTGGTCGGTGTCTGGGCTGTAGCACTCAGCTGTGAACAGACACCCCGTCCTCATGTTGAAGCCACCACAGATGTAAACCTGTAATAAGAAAGAATATTCTAATTTAGTTTATATATTCCATTTGATTTCATTCTACATTAATTGTTTGTTAATGTTGATGCACCAAAGGACCCAGACACATCTTTTGTATGTGCAAGCTTACTTGGCAATAAACACATTTATGATTTCTGATCTAACGTTCCTTGTGTTCATCTAGCACCCTGTGTCCCTCAGTTCCACCCACCTTGCCCTGGAGGGCTGCTGCCCCGGCGTCGCTCCTGGGCTCCAGCATGGGTGAGATCACTGTCCACTGGTCGGTTTCAGGCTCGTAGCGCTCGGCGGTGTTCAGGTCCCTGTGTCCGTCCCACCCTCCCATGGCATAGATACAGCCGTCCAACACGACCACGCTGAGGCAACTGCGGCGTGAGTGCATGGGAGCCGCCTGCAGCCAGCTGCGAGTGACAGGGTTGAACCTGTGCACACTGCTGAGAGGCTCTCTCCAGCCATGCTGTGCCGTGGCCGCTCCGGCGACTCTCCCCCTCAACACTCACGTCCATCCATCCACCAGCTCGGATATCGTAAGCCTCCATACCACTCCGGCCTCCGATGGCCAATAGGACCTCCTGGGGCCGGCGTGGGCGGGTCAGGGGCTTTGGGAGCCTGTTGGAGCCAGGGGGGTTCAGGACGCTGAGGATGAGGGGCCTGCAGTCGTGGCTGTCCCTCACCACAGGGTTGTTCTGGACGTTGCTCCTGAAATAGTCAGGCCTCATCAAGCCCATGCGAACCTGGGAAGAGACAAGCAGACAGCGGGTACAACTTAGATCGGTTGTAGACGGTTTCTGTTGCTAGGGAACAGTTTGGACCCAAACGTTTGAGAACCACTGTACTAGGGAACCTAGTGTTGTTTTAATGTAATGCACAGTAATACAATTCGTTTTTTAAATTTTTTATAAATGTTTTTCATTTTTTCATACATAAAACAGAACATAACAGCTCCGGGGTTGTCACCAGCTTGGCTGGCCGTCTGCACTGATACAATTGGCTGTATCAGAGGGTGGGAGAAGCTGGCGGGGTGGGTCCGGGTCGTTGTAAACAGCGACTCCTACAGTTCGGTC
Source organism: Notolepis coatsorum (assembly GCF_963971535.1). Lineage (NCBI taxonomy): Eukaryota > Metazoa > Chordata > Actinopteri > Aulopiformes > Paralepididae > Notolepis > Notolepis coatsorum. The sequence goes on from NC_140165.1 coordinate 320,142,815, forward strand.
GGGGCGCCTGCTAAGCGCGGATTGGACGTGAGGGGGATAGTGTGGTCCTCCCACACGCTACGCCCTCTCAATGAGAATCCGCGCTGCCAGGTGAAAAGAAGCGGTGATTGGCTGGACGTGTGTCGGAGGAAGCACGTGGTAGCCTCCACTCTCCCAGATGATCTGACTGTGGGGGGTAAGTGCGCAGCGATCAGGAAGGGATTGGGAATTGGCATACGACTAACATTGGGATGGGAGAAAATCGGAGGAAAATGGAAAAAGAAAAAAAAAAAAAAACAGAACATAACAGTACAATAATAATAATGATAACAATGACAACAGCGACGACAATAATAATAACAGTAACATGAATCATAATGACCTTGACAAGAGACAGACAAACAAGAAAAAGTAAAATAATAAAAATAAAATTAAAAATAAATGTGGCTCAGGCACTAGCAACCATGTTTGTGTATCCGTAATACAATTAGTTACCTTGGGCAGCAGCAAAGGGATGTGTGTTTTACGCTCCTCATGGGAGTGGTCGATCCAACGGAGGACGGCCTCGAACACCGTCTCCTCGCTCTTCACGTTCAGGTCATCCCTCTCGATGATGTCCACCAGTTGCTGCAGGGACAGCTCCACAAACTCCTGTGAGACGTGCAACATCTCCTCAAAGTGGCACACGGTGATGAGATGGGCCTTGCGCATCAGGTCAGGGCAGTTGTAGATGTCCGCGAACCTCCAGATGCCGACACAGTTTTCCAGAGACAGCTGGCCTTCTAGGAAGTTAGAGCACGCTCCTACTATGGCAGTGACGCGAAGCTGGTCTGCAGCCACCAGAAGCTCTTCCACGTTCTCTGCTGTCACCAGCACAAAGCGTGTGTAGGAGTACTCTATGATGAGCTGCATCATACCCGTAAATACCACTTCCGGTTCTGGGTTAACTTTGTTGTTATTTGTAAATGCTATGTGAGTGAGAAGTAAAGTACCTCAACTCGAACCACGTCTCTGGCTCGCTACTTTCTTATCGCCACATTGGTGACCCTGTGAAGAACATTTGTAACGTTTACAGCATTTAGCATTATGTCTCAAGACAACGGCGTCGCGCAACCGCAAGCACCCGCACCGAATGCTAACGACGCTAACATGCTACAAGCGAACATTTACGCTGCGACCGTCAAGTTGCCCGACTTTTGGCAGCATAATCCCCGGCCGTGGTTTCAACACGTCGAAGCCCAATTCCAGCTGAGAGGAATAACACAAGATCTAACTAAGTACTTCCATGTTGTGGCGGCATTGGATGCTTCAACGACGGCACGGGCGATGATGCTGTTGGAGGATCCGCCGGCAGCTGACAAGTACAATGCGCTAAAGACATTCCTTCTGAAGCTGTATGAACTGTCAGAACTGGAGAAAGCGGACCGCCTGCTGTCCCTCAACGGCCTCTGCGATGGCAAACTGTCGGAGTTGATGGAAAAAATGCTGGCTGTACTGGGATCAGCTGATCCCTCTTTTCTATTTACTCACATTTTCTTGCGACAGCTTCCAGTGCCTGTGCGCACAGCACTGGCGAGTTCCCTCCTCTCCTCCACCAAGGACTATCGCGGCCTGGCTGCAGAAGCAGACAGGGTTTTCCTGGCCAACAGGCAGCAGCAGTTTGCCCATGCGCTGCTGCCCCACCAGGGCACCTCTGCCCCACCACTGGAGGCCTATACAGACACCGCGGCTGCGGTGACAGCCCGACGCCAACCGGACGATGGGCTCTGCTATTACCATGCCAGGTTTGGGGACAGGGCCAAGCAGTGTCGCAAGCCATGCAGTTTCAAGGGGCAGGGAAACGCCAGGGCCGGCGCTCATTAGTGGCTGTGGGTACCGGCCATGACTGCAAGCTATTGTTTATCACCGACTCCTTGTCTGGCCGGCGGCTGCTGGTGGACTCGGGCGTGCAACGCAGCATCCTGCCGGCACAGGGCGTGGACACCATGGACGGCAGACACGGGCCCCAGATGGACGCAGCGAACGGTACGCCCATACGTACCTACGGCACCAGGTATGTGGAGGTGTGTTTTGGGGGGCGCCGTTTCGGCTGGGGTTTTGTGATGGCTGCGGTGTCCACGCCGCTCCTGGGAGCAGACTTCCTCTGTGCTTTCAGCTTGCTGGTAGATGTTAAAAACTGTCGCTTGATCGATGCCCTCTCTTTTTCCTCTTACCCCTGCACACTTGGGGCGGTTGGGGGGGGCGGAGCTCTCTGCCTGTTGAACACACTTGCCACCGGGGACCCGTATGAACGCCTGCTCGCCGGGTTCCCTGACCACACCCACGTTCTCATCTGCAGTGGCCAGACACGGTGTGGAACACCGCACACACAGGACTTCTCTACCCACCTGGCAGGGGCTGTCATCTTCTCCAAGGTGGACCTGGTGCGCGGTTACCACCAGGTGCCGGTCCATCCACGGGATGTGCCAAAGACGGCTGTCATTACACCCTTTGGGCTTTTCGAATTCCTAAGAATGCCTTTCGGGCTCATGGGGGCGGCGCAGATGTTTCAGCGCCTGATGGACATGTGTTCCAGGACATGCCGTTTTTGTTTGTATACTTGGATGACATTCTTATAGCCAGTACGTCCATAGAGGAGCACATGACACACCTCCAGCAGCTGTTTGAGCGGCTCAGTAAACACGGCCTCATCGTAAACCCAACGAAGTGCCAGTTCGGGCAGTCCTCCATCACTTTCCTCGGACACTATGTCGCTCCACAGGGAGCCACCCCACTCCCCGCCAGGGTGGAGGCCGTTGCCAGTTTTCCTCGTCCCCGCACCGTACGGGCTCTACAGGAGTTCCTGGGCATGGTGAACTTTTACAACCGGTTCCTTCCCCATGCTGCCCACCTCATGCGGCCCTTGTATGAGGCCCTGCGGGGCAAAGTGCCCAAGGACGAGTTAGATTGGTCCTCGGGGATGGACAGCGCTTTTGGGGCTGCCAAGACCGCGCTAGCCAACGCTGCTCTGCTGGCACACCCCTCTCCCACTGCCCCGGTCGCCCTCACGACAGACGCCTCTGACTATGCAGTGGGGGCGGTGTGCGAGCAGTGGGTGGGCGGTGCCTGGCAGCCACTGGCCTTTTTTAGCAAACAGCTCCGCGACAACAAGCGTAAGTACAGTACTTTCGACAGGGAACTGCTGGGTCTGTTCCTCGCCAACAGGCACTTTAGATTCCTGTTGGAAGGCCGCCAGTTCACTGCCTTTGTGGACCACAAGCCGCTAACGTTCTCCATGGCCAAGACCTCGGAGCCGTGGTCAGGACGTCAGCAGCGGCAGCTATCGGCGATCTCCGAGTTAACCACGGACATTCAGCACGTGGCGGGCAAGGACAACTTTGTCGCCGACTGCCTCTCTCGGGCGGTCATCGGGTCCGTCCACTTGGGACTCGATTATGCCGCCATGGCGGCAGACCAAGCCACGGACTCAGACATTCAGGCCTATCGGACGGGTCCTACGGCACTGCAGCTGGAGGATGTGGTGTTCGACACAGCTAACGCCACTCTCCTCTGCGACATCTCCACTGGCCAACCGCGCCCTATGGTGCCTACGGCCTGGCGGCGCCGGGTTTTTAACATGATCCACAGCCTTTCCCACCCAGGTGTGAAGGCCTCGACTAAGCTGGTGGGGGTCAAGTTTGTGTGGCCTGGCCTCCGGAAGGATGTTAGGACCTGGGCTAGTTCATGTGTGGCGTGCCAGCGTGCCAAGGTGCACCGCAATACCAAAGCCCCTTTGGCACCGTTTATAGTGCCGGAGAGGCGGTTCGACCATGTGAATGTGGACTTGGTGGGCCCCCTGCCCCCCTCCCATGGATATACTCACCTCCTCACCATGGTGGACAGGACCACCAGGTGGCCGGAGGCTGTTCCACTGTCCTCCACTACGGCAGCGGAGGTGGCCCGGGCGTTCATCGGCTGCTGGGTGGCCCGTTTTGGCACACCGGGGGACATCACAAGCGACAGGGGCCCTCAGTTCACTTCGGAGCTCTGGACTGCAGTTGCGGAGCACCTGGGGGTGAAGATCCACCGCACTACGGCGTACAACCCGCAGGGCAACGGACTTTGCGAGCGGTTCCATAGGGACATGAAGGCTGCTCTTCGGGCTGCCCTTACGCTTGGCGACTGGGTTGACCGCCTCCCGTGGGTCTTGCTTGGTCTTTGTTCTGCCCCCAAGGAGGACCTCCAGGCCTCGACCGCCGAGCTGGTGTACGGCCAGCCGCTGCGGGTCCCTGGGGAGTTTCTTCCGGAGGCCACAGCGTCCTGGTCCGTCACCTCCCATCGAACAGTGTCCCGGGGTGTTGCCGATGCCCTTATTCCCATTCCAACATCCAGCCACTGCCTTCCCCAGTCCTACGTCCCCAGGGACCTGCCATTGGCCAAATATGTTTTCATCCGGCACGACAGCCATCGGACCCCGCTGCAGCCCCCTTATGACGGGCCTTTCCGTGTCCTGGAGGCAGGCACTAAAAACTTTGTTGTGGACATGGGAGGCAGGCCAGAGCGGGTCACTATAGACCGTCTTAAGCCTGCTCACTTGGACAAGGACGAACCAGTTAAGTTGGCCCTGCCCCTGCGGCGGGGGCGCCCCCCGGTTTCGGCTCAGACCCCTGCCCTATCCTCTGTTCCGGCCTTGGCCCCTTCCGGGGCCCGGCCGCTGGTCCCACTTATCTCCCTTAATCCCCCTCTGGTTAAGCGCAGTCGGTTCGGCCGCTTGATCCGTCCCCCTCCACGTTGACTATTTCGTGCTGTGATCTGTTCACTGATGGACTCTTCACTGGCTATTAATTAGTTGCAGTTTTTGTATTGGTGAATTCCTGCCTGTGTGGTGACCTATATTAAGAGACATTCACCAAGGTGGGCTTGTGCCTTTAAGAGTGTGGGTTTTACTGTTTAGGGGACAGGTTAAATACCACTTCCGGTTCCGGGTTAACTTTGTTGTTATTTGTAAATGCTATGTGAGTGAGAAGTAAAGTACCTCAACTCGAACCACGTCTCTGGCTCGCTACTTTCTTATCGCCACAGTATAGTATATTTTTACAGTAGAAGTACAGTATAGTATATTTTCTACAGTATACATACAGTATAATATCTGTTTACAGTAGAAGTACAGTATAGTATCGGTTTACAGTAGAAGTACAGTATCTGTTTACAGTAGAAGTACAGTATAGTATCTTTTTACATTATAAGTACAGTATAGTATCTGTTTACAGTAGAAGTACAGTATAGTATCTGTTTACAGTATACGTACAGTATAGTATATTTTTACAGTAGAAGTACAGTATAGTATATTTTTACAGTAGACGTGCAGTATAGTATCTGTTTACAGTAGAAGTACAGTATAGTATCTGTTTACAGTGAAAGTACAGTATCTGTTTACTAACCAAGCTAACCTGAACCAAGCTAACCTGAACCAAGCTAACCTGAACCAAGCTAAACTTACCTGAAATAGTCACTGCAGTGACACAGGAGGGCCTTGTGGGCATTCAACTCAGTGCTGTTGACTTTAATAACCACATCACAGAACCTTCCCTCCAGATGCAGGTCATTACGGATTGTACAGGACTGAATGAATGAATGAATGAATGGACTGAATGAATGAATGAATGAATGACATTGTTTCCTTTTCCATGTGGGGATTTTAAATTGTATCTAAGCAGACAAGTAGCCGGAAACAACAAGTGATATCTTCACTTGGTCTTCTGAGATTTGAGATCTTCTTCTTCTTCTTTAGAATTTCCGGCAGTGTAGACGCATCGTGGCGTATTACTGCCCTCCGCACTTCTTTTGATGGTCTCTTCTTCTTCTTCTTCTTTCTTGGCGTATTTCTTCCCTCCTCAGTTCTTATACTACACTAGTGGTGTGCCATATTTAGGCCTCTTCAACACACACTTTCTCCTTCTTCTCTGCTCCTCTTGCCTGTCCAATACTAATAAATACACTAACGCTATATCCTCTGGTACAACTCTGAAGCATGCAGAAATGTCAGCACTGCCTCTCTTCTGAGATAATTGTTGAATATACTGTACACAAATGTTCTAGAATGGTCTATTATGACATCATACTGTGACATCTCAAATGTTCTAGAATGTTTGATTATGACATCATACTGTGACATCACAAATATTCTAGAATGTTTGATTATAACAACCTACTGTGACATCACAAATGTTCTAGAATGTACTATTACAACTTCATACTGTGACATCACAACGGAACATGTTTGAGTTGAATAATATAAATAATATGTTGACATTAAAAAAGAACAAATAAAAGGATAAAAAAACTACATAAAACCATGATACAAATTATAATAAAATATTTAAGTAAAATGTATAGAAATAAAGAAAAATAAGACAATGAAATAAAGATAATAATTCATTTAAAAGCTATTTTAAAAAGTTACGTTTTGAGCAGTGCCAACCGAGTCTGCTGTCCTAACAGACTTGGGGTCTGTAGGATATGCACTTATTCCCTGAACATTTATGGAGATGTATGGGCCTTTTAAGTCAGTGATAAAAGTGTCTTTCAAGGATAAGTGAGCTCCTGCACTGATTATTATAGTTCAATATTCAATATTTGATCACCAAAACCCCCCAAAAAGCATAAAAAGGCCCCTCCCGCCCAAAAAGGGTCCCCCAAAAATAGCACAGGCCCAGTGCCCTTTTCAGCCTTTGAGCACCTGCCCCTCTAAAGTCCTGTGCACGTCCCTGGGTCTACTGTAGATCTGTATTGCAAACAATCATTTATACCCGTGCTCGACTAAATGTGATCCGTCTACATTAGCCTAATGTTGTTATCATCAAATTGCTTGTGATTATCCTGACAATTTGAGAACGTATCTTCAATACAGGAATTCATTTAGTGTCACATCATGGATCCAACCCGGTGCTCCCCTTGGAATACTGGAACCAGGGTTCGCACAAGGTCCTTGAAGTGCTTAACACTTTGGGTGCTGCACTGTTTTTGGGGCCCATCTATTCAGTGCCAGCATTAAACTAATGGAGTCCGTCACCTTGTTTGTAGAGCTATAACTATATTGTATATTCTAGCTATGGATACAATACTATGGTAATTTGACACTGAGTTTCTTCCGGTCAAGATGCAAAAAAGAAAGAAAAATGCCATCCATACGTTCCCGTTTTATACCGTGGTGAATATAAGTATGGTTTTAGAGCAGTCTATGGTAATTCCTGGGAGGCTGGTCATAGCCCCCAACGTTTATTATACTAAATGCATTGGCATTTCGTCCCTACACACGCTACAATAAAAAAAATCAAATGCATATGATAGGTATTATGTTCCATCATGAATGCATGAAAGGGTGGGGGGGGGGTAATTTTTTGATGCTCTGATCGCCACCAACGGCATACGTTGTGGAGTAACACTTTCGGATCGCAATGAAGGCATGTTCAGATCAACGCAAGATTGATATCATATAGCCCTTACCTTGACTAGGATGTACCCCAAAAAGAATATTCCAATTATCTGATCGCCATTCCAAGTATTGATGTCCATCGTGTCGTCAACATAATCCATCCCACAACACCGATCGGGAGTGTTTGATTCTTCTCAATCCAAGCGTTATGACCGCTCGTCATGCCCGGAGAAAAAGAGCCAAGCCGGACCCATATAATCGACACACAGCCCAAGACATAAGGTTTCAAAGGGTGCTCGATACCACCGCCTGGTAGGATGCGGCCGGTACTGCACCTTCGGAGTCCCAGTATGCATTTTACAGCTCCAACATTGCAACATACAGCTCCCTGACATTGAATAGGGTATTAAAATCAAAAAAAGGAAAAACGACCGACGTGTTAACACGTGATTGGCACTGACAGGGTAGTGCTTGATAAAAAAAGAAAAGAAAAAAAAAAGGTCATGGCCTGGAATTCCTTGAAAACAACCCATTTTTAACAAGGTGCTTAACACTAGCACAGCCGACAAGGGGTCAAATGACCCCTAGGCATTTTCAATAAATGTATCCTCGTCACTCGGTCGAGCTCCAGCTCTGTCACTCAATGACTTTTCCTAAAAGTACCCGTTTTATCTGCAGCACGGTTTCTGAAATTTCAAAATGACTTCAGGAAAATGTAATTAGAACGTTATGCCACATATGGGCCGTTGGAACAGACGAAAGTCACAGCACTTTGCGAGTGTCTAGCGCAGGGGTGGCCAACCCGTGGCTCGCGAGCCGCATGTGGCTCTTTGCCCGTCAATGTGTGGCTCTTCCATCCAAAAAATAAAAATAATAATTATTATTATGTCACTCAAACCTACATTTCATTGTGGTAAACCTCATATTTTTATATTGAGAGATAATTATATAGTTTACACTGTTTATTTTTCTCATATTTCTCATATAAGCTGTCGGGTCATCTGACCCGTTCCTGGCGGGAATTAGTGGCATTTTCTCCATGGCTGTGCTAGTGTTAAAAAGTCCTTGAAATTCAAATAAACCGTTCACATTGAAAGTTTTGTTCATGATACAATTTTTCTGAATCAAGAAATTAATAATTTTTGTATTTAAAGTGTAACTAATTGTCGGAAATTGGTTTTAAGCCATAAAAATCTGATCCGTTTTCTTTCTATAAAAAACAGCATTTAACACATTCTGCGCCATGCAGTATGCCCATCTATACCACTCTCTGCCAGTGCTGTAACCCTATGGAGTGGCTCACCTTCTTTGCAGGGCTATAACTTTTTAAATATTATAGCTATATCGACATTACTATGGCCCATTCAACATCAGGTATCTATCATTCCGGATGTGGGAACGTTATATTTTTCCATTCATACATTGAGGGGGCTTCCCACTCTCCAGAACATTTACAACAAGCGGTGCATGGGTAAGGCTAGTCAAGTCAAGTCAAGTCAAGAGTTTTATTTGTCACGGCATACAAGTATACAATGAAATGCGGGCGGGCTAAGAGAATTATCAAAGACTCCAGCCACCCAAACAACTGCCTCTTTGAACTGCTGCGGTCAGGCAAGCGATACCGGAGTCTCATGGCAAGCAAAAAAAAAGAAATCAGAAAACTAGAGGTGGATGCTGAAAAATATAATAAAATCACAGACATGTTTGCTGCTTCAACGTCGTCATCCACAATAATACTAGTGCAGCAACCAGTTCAACACAGCCTCAGGTAGCCAGCCAGGCAGAAGGGCAGAGGAGGGACGGTGAGCTGGAGGAGGAACCTGAGGTAGTTTGTGTGTGCCATCTCTGCCATGGTGATGTCGATAATAATATGAATGATAACGTTATTTGGTCAGCATCGCGTTGGCTAAAATAAGCCCACTTTACTGTGAGTGACCGTCACATCTAAGCTGATCAGCACTACTAATGAGACGCTGCCCCCTAGTGGCTGGCTGTAACAAACAAGCACACCATTGATTTAATTGCCATATAATCACACATACAAAGATCTAACTATTACTCCTCTCTGAGCATGGATATAAAACAAACAGGTGATCTATTAACTGTGTAAACCTTATGCAATATTCATCATTGATATTTGGATACTTGAAATCTGTATGAACTGAGTAGTTAGTACCAAATTAATGAATGGATGAATGAAGTTAGTATAAAATGGAACAGCTCCATGCATTAATTGAATAAACAACTATTTGCTCATTACCAGTATGGTATTGTTTAAATTGTACAGCTTTTTGCACATCTTTGTCAGGGAATTCCAACAATTCTGGACCTGAATGTACCAGTTCATTGTAATCATCTCTCTCTCTCCTTATGTCTAGTCAAGCCAGAAATGGACCTCCCTAATTTTGGTCCGACCGATTATAGTGGGCCGGTCTGGGCCAAAAAAAAAAATGGACCTCCCTAATTTCTAAACCCTGGCTACGGCCCTGCTCACAGCACACACATCCACACGCACACACTCAACAAACAACTCACTGCAGCACCCACTTTACACACTTTAGAACACCTAAACACACTTTATATTTATTGGTAAAGAATTTGCACTAGGTCCTCATTACACCTTACTGTAAATTGTACCTAAATTGTACCTTATCCCATTTCTGATTTGCACTATATAGTATATTAGTATATTGTATTGTATATTATATGGTAACTCAGTTACTTCTACTCTGCATTGAACATTGTACATATGTACATACTGAACACTTGTGTCCACGTACGTGACTTCTATTTTTTACTTGCTATACTTATTTTATACTTATCTATTTTTGTCTAGCACAGTCTCTGGAGCGTAACAGAAAGAAGCATTTTGTATAAAAGTATTCTGTATTTCTGTATGACAACCAGTGATGCCACAGATTACTTGTAAAAGTAATCCGATTACTGATTACTGATTACTCCTTTAAAAAGTAATCTTAGTTACTTTACTGATTACTTGATTATCAGAGTAACTTAGTTACTTTGAAAGTAACTAGGTTACGAAGTCGTCGTCCCTGCTGCTGCCACAACATAAGAATGACAAAAAAAAATTAGTAAAATGTACTCAGTTTGAGTAAAATGTACTAATAGGGCAGGTAGGCCTATCTTGCTATCTATAGATCTATAGATTTCACAAAAGATAAATGGTCAATAACACCACATGTAGGCTGATATGTAGCCTACCTTTGAGGCCTGCCCCATTCAGATATGGTTCTACGTTATTATTATTTATTATTGTGTGAATGAATGAATGAATGAATGAATGAATGAATGAATGAATGAATGAATGAATGAATGAAAACTTTATTTAACAGATTGCAGAATGGGTACAATACAGTACGGCTCAATACACACAATTGTTAAGGGGATGCAGACCAGAGAAAGACGTTTGTCTTGTTTCCATCAGGGTCCCCCATTTTCAATTCATATAGACATTTATGACATACACAACATACATGACATTTATGGCATAGGGACATATAGGTATTTAGTACTGATACATTTGTGACATAAGCGGTATTCAAATATACAGTACTGTTACCCCTAGATCATGACAGAGTATATACATATGATGGGGAGGGGACTGTACATTAGGAGGGGGTGGGTGGGTGGGAGGGAAATATATACGGCGGGGAGGGAATATATATACTGCAGTGTTGTCAGTGTGCTACTGACAACCTACATACTGCAGTATGGTGTTCCATGTTCATGAATTATAGTGCAATGCAAAAGATGTTTAACTCAAAGGTGGAACATACTGTTTGGCTGGTGGTGCAGCTCCGAGTCCTGTAGAAGTCGACGGTCGTGCAGCTGCTGTATATTCCATATGCGGTAGACAGTATTTTGTTTCCTCCGCAAAGTGAATGTTTTTTTCACCCAGCTTAACAAACGTTAAGTAGACTAGTGAACTTCCAGTGCAAGAAAGCGTTACGAATACGAGCGCGAGCTTCTCCCTGCTAGCGCGCAGTTTAGGTCAGCCTGAAAATAACAATAACAGCCGCGCCCACCAGCATGGCTCAACACGCCAGGTTGCGTGCTGTGACGTCACTCCCCAATACAAGGAAAAGCTTTCCAAACATATATTTGACTGTCGAAAACGAAAGAAAATACTGCATTCCGCCTGCATTATGATGAGATAGTAACGAAATAGTAATGCACAGCCACTTGGACAAGTAACTGCAATCAGATTACTGGCTTGTAAAGATTAACGCGTTAGATTACTATTTTCGGGGAAAAGTAATCAGATTACAATAACGCGTTACTTAGTAACGCGTTAGTGGCATCACTGATGACAACTAATAAAGAAACTTGAAACATCGTCGTGTTAGTACCGTCGTGAATATAAGTATGTTTTTAGAGTGTATAGCAGTAATTCCTAGAATGCGCGTTATAGGCCCCGACGCATATTATACATAATCGATTGCCGTTTCGTTCCTATACACGCTATATTTAAAAATTAAAATGCATATGATCGCTATACATTATGCTCCATCATGCGTGAAGGAAAGGGGGGGGGTCGTTTATGATTCCTTGATTGTCACTAACGGCTTTCTTTAGTACGACACCATACGTTGATCGGATAGATTGCAATGAAATAAATGGACAATCGAGCTGGAATTAACGTTACATTCCTCTTACCTGTGGCCGATAAGTCTGGTGAAAAATAATTCCAATTATTTGATGTCGATCTGCTAGATCCATTTTCCGTTTGTATGACGCAATAAACGCCGAAAGCATATTGATTCTTGCGTCTCGAAAGCGATCCCATGCACTCGAGGTGTTTGTCTGGATCCACGTAACAAGATATCTCTGCCGGAGCTCTTTCCCCGATGCAGAGAGCGCCACTTCCGGTTTAGAGTGGAGTGCAACTCGTCCGAAATCCACCAGGCGGCGGTATTGAGGCGTTGAAATATCAGACAGGGTCCAGCTGGCTCCCGGAGCCTTCCAGGATGAATTATGAATGCCAATAGCGAATAAAGGAAATAACGATCATGAAAACGAGTAAACTCGTTGTTGGTGTTATTCGATTGGCGGGCAATAACGAGTAAACTCGTTTTTGGCGCAAGATGTGTTAAAAGTTAATTGTATCCTTTTAAAATGCCCTTTTAAAATGAAAAACAGTGCTTGGAAAAGTACTTGAAAGTCCTTGAATTTCATTTTGCAACGTCTGCGGGAACCCTGCGGAACCGTTAGCAAGTTCAAACGCGTCCCCTTGTTTACCTGCGCTGTTGTTATTGGTTTATTGAGCGAAAGAACGAGGAAAACAAACAGCGAGGCCCTCGTCATCATCACCGCCGCCTCACCGGCGCACTTGGTGCTGCGAGTCGCCCGCGAAGCAGAACAACACGCCTCACGCACATCTGTGTTTGCACAGGAACGGGCCGCGGTCGGCCGTAAACACTGTGGTTCCTGCTCCTCCTCCAGGGGGACTCAGCGTGGTGTTTGTCAGGCCCGTCTCCTCGTCTGGTCCCAGACGGACCCGGTCCTGCTCTCGGTCGCAGGTCGCGAGCGGGGGGGGGGGGGGGGGGTGGTAGCTGAGCTGGAGTTAATGACAGGGCTTTTTTCGGTGCTCCGGGTCGGAGGGAGGGAGCGGTCTGGACAATAGCCGAGGTCAGGGGTCACCGGAGACCCGTGGTGAGAGGCCTAATGAGTCGGTATGGAGCTAAAGGGGAGCCGGCCAATGGCAGCGACACTCCTCGAGGGGTCTGGGGGGACGGAGGTGTCTGGGGGGGATGGAGGGGTCTGGGGGGGACGGAGGGGTCTGGGGGGGATGGAGGGGTCTGGGGGGGACGGAGGGGTCTGGGGGGACGGAGGGGTCTGGGGGGCCGGAGGGGTCTGGGGGTGTAAAAAGTACCCAGAAATTATACCTAAGTGAAAGTATGGGTACCGTCTCAAAATCTTACTCGAGTAAAAGTCAGAGTATCTGGCTAAAAAACACACTTGAGTAAAAGTAAAAAAAGTTTCTACATTTAAATGTACTAAAAGTACTAAAAAAAGATTTTTTTTAATTCCGGGGCAATGACGTGTTCCGTTTCGTCCTCTTCATCACTCGTACTATCGTTTGTGGCCGTCGTCTGTAGCTGGTCACTCTGACTGTCTGTTCTTCTGATAGCAGGTGTTTAATCAAAGATCCCCCGCTTTCTAGTCTTTCTAGCACAAGGACCAATCAGCATGGGGATGGGCGGGTTCATTTTCCATTGATGGGGATTTGATTGGCTGTTTCTAAATAAATGCGGCCGCCGCAGGATTAATAACGTTAGTATTAGTTCGGCCAGAGAAACAAATATACTCATTAAAATGGTTGGACCTGCGAGATTTGTACTTTGTAGGTCTGCATTTTAAACGTAAGGAGTAAAAAGTATGTTTTTTTCCCCTCTGAGATGTAATTTAGTAAAAGTACAAAGTATACAAACATAATAATACTCGAGTAGAGTACAAATCCCCCAAAACAGTACTTAAGTATTGTAACGAAGTACAATTACTCAAGTACTTTACACACCCCTACAAAAATTGCAGCGTTATCATCAGGGAGCGTTGAGAATGACTTGAGCCTTCATGTGACGTCACCATCATCCACTGAATCACCTTCCTGGTTTATATCACTACCTACTGTACTAATGTCTATATCACTACCTACTGTACTAATGTCTCTATCACTACCTCCTACTGTACTAATGTCTCTATCACTACCTACTGTACTAATGTCTATATCACTACCTACTGTACTAATGTCTCTATCACTACCTACTGTACTAATGTCTATATCACTACCTACTGTACTAATGTCTATATCACCACATCCTACTGTACTAATGTCTCTATCACCACCTACTGTACTAATGTCTATATCACTACCTACTGTACTAATGTCTATATCACTACCTACTGTACTAATGTCTATATCACCACATCCTACTGTACTAATGTCTCTATCACCACCTACTGTACTAATGTCTATATCACTACCTACTATACTAATGTCTATATCACTACCTACTGTACTAATGTCTATATCACCACCTACTGTACTAATGTCTCTATCACCACCTACTGTACTCATGTCTATATCACTACCTACTGTACTCATGTCTATATCACTACCTACTGTACTAATGTCTATATCACTACCTACTGTACTAATGTCTATATCACTACCTACTGTACTAATGTCTATATCACTACCTACTGTACTAATGTCTCTATCACTACCTACTGTACTAATGTCTATATCACTACCTACTGTACTAATGTCTATATCACTACCTACTGTACTAATGTCTATATCACTACCTACTGTACTAATGTCTATATCACTACCTACTGTACTAATGTCTATATCACTACCTACTGTACTAATGTCTCTATCACCTCCTACTGTACTAATGTCTATATCACTACCTACTGTACTAATGTCTATATCACTACCTACTGTACTAATGTCTCTATCACTACCGACTGTACTAATGTCTATATCACTACCTACTGTACTAATGTCTATATCACTACCTACTGTACTAATGTCTATATCACTACCTACTGTACTAATGTCTATATCACTACCTACTGTACTAATGTCTATATCACTACCTACTGTACTAATGTCTATATCACTACCTACTGTACTAATGTCTATATCACTACCTACTGTACTCATGTCTCTATCACTACCTACTGTACTAATGTCTATATCACCACCTACTGTACTAATGTCTATATCACTACCTACTGTACTAATGTCTATATCACTACCTACTGTACTAATGTCTATATCACCACCTACTGTACTAATGTCTCTATCACCACCTACTGTACTCATGTCTATATCACTACCTACTGTACTCATGTCTATATCACTACCTACTGTACTAATGTCTATATCACTACCTACTGTACTAATGTCTATATCACTACCTACTGTACTAATGTCTATATCACTACCTACTGTACTAATGTCTCTATCACTACCTACTGTACTAATGTCTATATCACTACCTACTGTACTAATGTCTATATCACTACCTACTGTACTAATGTCTATATCACTACCTACTGTACTAATGTCTATATCACTACCTACTGTACTAATGTCTATATCACTACCTACTGTACTAATGTCTCTATCACCTCCTACTGTACTAATGTCTATATCACTACCTACTGTACTAATGTCTATATCACTACCTACTGTACTAATGTCTCTATCACTACCGACTGTACTAATGTCTATATCACTACCTACTGTACTAATGTCTATATCACTACCTACTGTACTAATGTCTATATCACTACCTACTGTACTAATGTCTATATCACTACCTACTGTACTAATGTCTATATCACTACCTACTGTACTAATGTCTATATCACTACCTACTGTACTCATGTCTCTATCACTACCTACTGTACTAATGTCTATATCACCACCTACTGTACTAATGTCTATATCACTACCTACTGTACTAATGTCTATATCACTACCTACTGTACTAATGTCTATATCACTACCTACTGTACTAATGTCTATATCACTACCTACTGTACTAATGTCTATATCACTACCTACTGTACTAATGTCTATATCACTACCTACTGTACTAATGTCTGTATCACTACCTACTGTACTAATGTCTGTATCACTACCTACTGTACTAATGTCTATATCACTACCTACTGTACTCATGTCTCTATCACTACCTACTGTACTAATGTCTATATCACTACCTACTGTACTAATGTCTATATCACCACCTACTGTACTAATGTCTATATCACTACCTACTGTACTAATGTCTATATCACTACCTACTGTACTAATGTCTATATCACTACCTACTGTACTAATGTCTATATCACTACCTACTGTACTAATGTCTATATCACTACCTACTGTACTAATGTCTATATCACTACCTACTGTACTAATGTCTGTATCACTACCTACTGTACTAATGTCTATATCACTACCTACTGTACTCATGTCTCTATCACTACCTACTGTACTAATGTCTATATCACTACCTACTGTACTAATGTCTATATCACTACCTACTGTACTAATGTCTATATCACTACCTACTGTACTAATGTCTATATCACTACCTACTGTACTAATGTCTATATCACTACCTACTGTACTAATGTCTCTATCACCACCTACTGTACTCATGTCTATATCACTACCTACTGTACTAATGTCTATATCACTACCTACTGTACTAATGTCTATATCACTACCTACTGTACTAATGTCTATATCACTACCTACTGTACTAATGTCTATATCACTACCTACTGTACTAATGTCTATATCACTACCTACTGTACTAATGTCTATATCACTACCTACTGTACTAATGTCTATATCACTACCTACTGTACTAATGTCTATATCACTACCTACTGTACTAATGTCTGTATCACTACCTACTGTACTAATGTCTATATCACTACCTACTGTACTCATGTCTCTATCACTACCTACTGTACTAATGTCTATATCACTACCTACTGTACTAATGTCTATATCACCACCTACTGTACTAATGTCTATATCACTACCTACTGTACTAATGTCTATATCACTACCTACTGTACTAATGTCTCTATCACTACCTACTGTACTAATGTCTATATCACTACCTACTGTACTAATGTCTATATCACTACCTACTGTACTAATGTCTATATCACTACCTACTGTACTCATGTCTATATCACTACCTACTGTACTAATGTCTATATCACTACCTACTGTACTAATGTCTATATCACTACCTACTGTACTAATAATAATAATAATAATGGATTGGATTTATATAGCGCTCTTCATGACACCCCAGTGACCCAGAGCGCTTACAGAGTCCATTATTCGTTCATACACAGTCATACCGGTGGTGGTAAACTACAAGTGCAGCCAGAGCTGCCCTGAGGCAGACTCACGGAAGCGTGGCGAATAATCAACGCCTACGGCCCCTCCGACCACCACCAACATTCATTCACAGGCATACACATTCATACGAGGCAAGTAGGTTAAGTGTCTTGCCCAAGGACACAACGGCAGTGGGATGGACATGGGCTTGAGCGGGATTCGAACCACCAACCCTTCGATCATTGGACGACCCGCTCTACCCCTGAGCCACGCCGCCCCACGAGTACTAATGTCTATATCACTACCTACTGTACTAATGTCTATATCACTACCTACTGTACTAATGTCTATATCACTACCTACTGTACTAATGTCTCTATCACTACCTACTGTACTAATGTCTATATCACTACCTACTGTACTAATGTCTCTATCACTACCTACTGTACTAATGTCTATATCACTACCTACTGTACTAATGTCTATATCACTACCTACTGTACTAATGTCTATATCACTACCTACTGTACTAATGTACTGTACTAATGTCTATATCACTACCTACTGTACTAATGTCTATATCACTACCTACTGTACTAATGTCTATATCACTACCTACTGTACTAATGTCTATATCACTACCTACTGTACTAATGTCTCTATCACCACCTACTGTACTAATGTCTATATCACTACCTACTGTACTAATGTCTTTATCACTACCTACTGTACTAATGTCTATATCACTACCTACTGTACTAATGTCTATATCACTACCTACTGTACTAATGTACTGTACTAATGTCTATATCACTACCTACTGTACTAATGTCTATATCACTACCTCCTGTACTAATGTCTATATCACTACCTCCTACTGTACTAATGTCTATATCACTACCTCCTACTGTACTAATGTCTATATCACTACCTCCTACTGTACTAATGTCTATATCAGGGGGGGCCTGGGATCTCTGGGGTTTTCAGGTTCACTTAGAATTAGAAGCCATTTTCCTTTTACACACCCAAAAGCTGCTGGAATCGAGTATCTCATTTGAATAGTATTTGTAATATATATATATTAGGGATGTCCGATATTATCGGCCGATATTGGCATTAAAATGTGATATCGGAAATTATTATTATAATTTTTTATTTTTTTACATTTATTTAACCTTTATTTGCCCAGGCAAGCAAGTAAGAACAAATTCTGATTTTATTTATTGTCAAAAGTATGCATAATGTTGTGGTAATTCCACGACAAGAGATATGTAATGTTAATTAGCTGAAATTATTCCGTTTTTTGGCGGGGGGGGGGGGGGGGGGGGGAACCCTGCATATATCGGTATTGGTTGATATCGGTATCGGAAATTAAGAGGTGGACAATATCGGTATATCGGTATCAGTAAAAAAGCCAATATCGAACATCACATTATATATATGTGATTTCTTAATCATTCCTTTAATTATGTGTTTGTCTGGACAATACCTTTGCTTTGTTTGTGCACGTGTCTGTGTGTCTGTGTGTCTGTGTGTCTGTGTGTCTGTGTGTCTGTGTGTTTGTGTGTCTGTGTGTCTGTGTGTTTGTGTGTCTGTGTGTCTGTGTGTCTGTGTGTTTGTGTGTCTGTGTGTCTTGTGTGTCTGTGTGTCTGTGTGTTTGTGTATCTGTGTGTCTGTGTGTCTGTGTGTTTGTGTGTCTGTGGTCTGTGTGTCTGTGTGTTTGTGTGTCTGTGTGTCTTGTGTGTCTGTGTGTCTGTGTGTCTGTGTGTTGTGTGTCTGTGTGTTGTGTGTCTGTGTGTCTGTGTGTCTTGTGTGTCTGTGTGTTTGTGTGTGTGTCTTGTGTGTCTGTGTGTTGTGTGTGTTTGTGTGTCTGTGTGTTTGTGTGTCTGTGTGTCTGTGTGTCTGTGTGTTTGTGTGTCTGTGTGTCTTGTGTGTCTGTGTGTTTGTGTGTTTGCATGTCTGGTAGGAAAATGTAGACGTATAGAGAAACTCTCTCTCTGTCTCTCTCTCTCATTGACTCTCTCTCTCCCCCATTCCTTCACTCTCTCTCTCCCTCCCTCCCTCCCTCCCTCCCTCCCTCCCTCCCTCCCTCCCTCCCTCCCTCCTCTCCCTCTCTCCTCCTCCCTCCTCTCTCTCTCTCCCTCCTTCCCTCTCTCTCTCTCCTCCCTCCCTCCCTCTCTCCCTCCTTCTCTCTCTCTCTCTCTCTCTCTCTCTCTCTCTCTCTCTCTCTCTCCTCTCTCTCTCTCCTCCTCTCTCTCTCTCCTCCCTCCCTCCCTCCCTCTCTCTCTCTCTCTCTCTCTCCCTCCCTCCCTCCCTCTCTCTCTCTCTCTCTCCTCCCTCCCTCCCTCCCTCCCTCCCTCCCTCCTCTCTCCTCTCTCC
>NC_140165.1:320162693-320230193 GCF_963971535.1 Notolepis coatsorum
CGGATAATTGGCGAGGCGGAGGAGGAGAAGAAGAACAAGGTAGAAAATAAAAGATTAAAAAGACTAATTAGTCGCCGTTTGACTGATAAACCAGTACGTCGTTAATTAACAGTCCAACCAGTGGGTCTCGCTGCTAATGTTGTCTCTGGTGTCTCGACACGTCCATCCCTCCCTCCTCCCTCTGTCCTCCACCTCCCTCTCCCTCCTCCCTCCCTCTCTGTCCTCCTCCACCTCCCTCCTCCCTCTGTCCTCCACCTCCCTCCTCCCTCTGTCCTCCACCTCCTCTCCCTCCTCCCTCCTCTCTGTCCTCCACCTCCCTCTCCCTCCTCCCTCCCTCTCTGTCCTCCACCTCCTCCCCTCCCCTCCCCTCCTCCCTCCCTCTTCCTCCTCCTCCCTCCTCCCTCCCTCTCTGTCCTCCCACCTCCCTCCTCCCTCCCTCTCTGTCCTCCACCTCCTCCCTCCCTCCCTCCTCTCCTCCACCTCCCTCCCTCCCTCCCTCTCTGTCCTCCCCTCCCCTCCTCCCTCTCTGTCCTCCACCTCCTCCCTCCCTCTCTGTCCTCCACCTCCCTCCTCCCTCCCTCTGCCTCCCCTCCCCCTCCCTCCCTCTCCTCCTCCACCTCCCCTCCCTCCTCCTCCCTCTCCTCCACCTCCTCCTCCCTCCCTCTCCTCCTCCACCTCCCTCCTCCCCTCTCTCTCCTCCACCTCCCTCCTCCTCCCTCCCTCCTCCCTCCTCCTCCACCCCCTCCTCCCCTCCTCTCTGTCCTCCACCTCCCTCCTCCCTCCCTCTCTCTCCACCTCCTCCCTCCCTCCTCTCCTCTCCACCTCCTCCCTCCTCCTCCCTCTCCTCCACCTCCCTCCTCCCCCCTCTCCTGTCCTCCACCTCCCTCCTCCCTCCCCTCCCCTCCTCCACCTCCCTCCTCCCTCCTCTCTGTCCTCCACCTCCTCCCTCCCTCCCTCTCTGTCCTCCACCTCCCTCCTCCCTCCCTCTCTGTCCTCCTCCCTCCCTCTCTCCTCCACCTCCTCCTCCCTCCCTCTCTGTCCTCCACCTCCCTCCTCCCTCCCTCTCTGTCCTCCTCCCTCCTCCCTCCCTCTCTCTCCTCCACCTCCCTCCTCCCTCCCTCTCTGTCCTCCACCTCCCTCCTCCCTCCCTCTCTGTCCTCCACCTCCCTCCTCCCTCCCTCTCTCCTCCCTCCTCCCTCCCTCTCCTGTCCTCCACCTCCCTCCTCCCTCCCTCTCTGTCCTCCTCCTCCCTCCCTCTCTGTCCTCCACCTCCCTCCTCCCTCCCTCTCTGTCCTCCACCTCCCTCCTCCCTCCCTCTCTCTCCTCCTCCTCCCTCCTCCTCCCTCTCTCTCCTCCTCCTCCCTCCTCCTCTCTGTCCTCCTCCTCCCTCCTCCTCCCTCTCTGTCCTCCACCTCCCTCCTCCCTCCCTCTCTCTCCTCCACCTCCCTCCTCCTCCCTCTCTGTCCTCCTCCTCCTCCTCCCTCCCTCCTCTGTCCTCCACCTCCCTCCTCCCTCTCTCTTCCACCTCCCTCCTCCCTCCCTCTCTGTCCTCCACCTCCCTCCTCCCTCCCTCTCTGTCCTCCTCCTCCCTCCCTCTCTGTCCTCCACCTCCCTCCTCCCTCCCTCTCTCTCCTCCTCCTCCCTCCCTCTCTGTCCTCCACCTCCCTCCTCCCTCCCTCTCTGTCCTCCTCCTCCCTCCTCCCTCCCTCTCTGTCCTCCTCCTCCCTCCTCCCTCCCTCTCTGTCCTCCACCTTCCTCCTCCCTCCCTCTCTGTCCTCCACCTCCCTCCTCCCTCCCTCTCTGTCCTCCTCCTCCCTCCTCCCTCCCTCTCTGTCCTCCACCTCCCTCCTCCCTCCCTCTCTGTCCTCCTCCTCCCTCCCTCTCTGTCCTCCTCCTCCCTCCTCCCTCCCTCTCTGTCCTCCACCTCCCTCCTCCCTCCCTCTCTGTCCTCCTCCTCCCTCCTCCCTCCCTCTCTGTCCTCCACCTCCCTCCTCCCTCCCTCTCTGTCCTCCACCTCCCTCCTCCCTCCCTCTCTGTCCTCCACCTCCCTCCTCCCTCCCTCTCTGTCCTCCACCTCCCTCCTCCCTCCCTCTCTGTCCTCCACCTCCCTCCTCCCTCCCTCTCTGTCCTCCTCCTCCCTCCCTCTCTGTCCTCCTCCTCCCTCCTCCCTCCCTCTCTGTCCTCCTCCTCCCTCCCTCTCTGTCCTCCACCTCCCTCCTCCCTCCCTCTCTGTCCTCCACCTCCCTCCTCCCTCCCTCTCTGTCCTCCACCTCCCTTTGCTCTAAGTACAACTCCAGAAGCAGGTATATATATATATATATATATATATATATATATATATATATATATATATATATATATATATATATATATATATATATTAGAGGTGGGCATAGATTAATTTTTTTAATCTAGATTAATCTATCTGCAATCCTGGATTTAATCTAGATTAAAATGGCTAAATAATGACCAGAAGTAAGTCCTTACTTTTTCTTTCCTCCTTATGTTTCTCAGGCCAGGTGGCCCATTACACCATGAGCCCATCTCCCGTTTCCAAAATGCATTACAGACTTAAGTTAAAATGTACTGTGTTTAATAAGTTGTTTTATTCAGAAGTTAACACAAATAAATAATATTACCAGTACAGTACAGTATCTAGCACACTCTCAGGAGAAAAATAGAAAGAATCATTTCAAACTTGAACATGTGACATGGCTTGAATCAACTGCTCCAGTGGAGTTGCTCAGTGGCCAATGGTGTCAACTGTGGTTGTACTGGGCAGCTCCCAGGTGTGAATGGAACTGTGTGAATGTGAAGCAGGGCGTTCCTGAAAAAGAGCATCTGTGCTCAGCGAACCTACCCTGGGTAAATAAAGGTAAACAAAAAAAAATGTATAAAAAAAAAAAAATTTGCGTTAATTATATTATCGTGCAATACTAGTATAGCGTTAACGCAGCACGTTAACGCCGTTAACGGCCCAGCTCTAATATATATATATATCACAGTTCTCAGTATGAGCAGGGCACTCACCTCTGTGGTCATGAAATGTTTCGAGAGGCTGGTCAAGGACCACATTTGTGCCTCCCTCCCCAGTGATATGGACCCTATGCAATTTGCATACAGGACAAACAGGTCCACCGACGACGCGGTCTCCCAGGTACTGCACAGCACCCTCTCGCACCTTGACCGTCAGAAGGGGGGCTATGTGAGACTGTTGTTCATTGACTACAGCTCAGCGTTCAACACCATAGTCCCCACCAGACTGGTGGACAAGCTGATCGAGCTAGGTCTGAGCTCCGCCCTGAGCGCCTGGGTACTGGACTTTCTGAGCGAAAGACCCCAGGCGGTCAGGGTGGGGGGTCAGACCTCCAACACCATCACCCTGAGCATCGGGTCCCCCCAGGGCTGTGTTCTGAGCCCCCTGCTGTACTCACTCTACACACACGACTGTGTGGCCAAGTTCAGCTCCAACTCCATAGTGAAGTTCGCAGACGACACAGTGGTGGTGGGGCTGATCTCGGACAACGACGAGAAGGCCTACCGGGAGGAGGTTGAGGTACTGGAACGCTGGTGCCAGGACAACAGCCTGCTCCTGAACATTGGTAAAACCAAGGAGCTGATCGTGGATTATAGGAGAGGACAGCAGGAGACGCACACACCACTGATTATTAACGGGGCTACCGTGGACAGGGTGAGCAGCTTTAAGTACCTGGGGGTCCACATCTCAGAGGACCTGACATGGTCAACACACATAGACACAGTAGTAAAGAAGGCGAAACAGCGCCTCTACCACCTGAGACAGTTAAGGAAGTTCAGAGTATCGGGGAAGATACTCCAGTCCTTCTACTCAGGAGCTGTAGAGAGCATCCTGACCGGAAACATCACTGTCTGGTATGGAAACAGCACGGCACAGGACAAGAAGGCCCTACAGAGAGTGGTGCGCTCAGCCGAGCGTAGGTTCTATACAACAAGAGGTGCAAATCCAGAGCCTGCAGGATAATGAAAGACCCTCACCACCCCAATAACAGCCTGTTTCAGCTGCTGAGGTCAGGCAGATGCCTGCGAACCCCAGCTACTAGGACAGAGCGGCTTAGGCTCAGCTTCTTCCCCCAGGCCATCAGAGCCATGAACAATGAACATTGAGTGCTCAGAACATTGAACTGTCCACACACAAGCACACATGAACACACACACGACACGCACACTGTGCACGCTCACACACGAGCAGCCACTTAACACTTTAACATGAGCGGGCACACACTCATGTCGCACACACGCACACTTATGGCCAAAGGAAAGGACACTTTAAATTAGAATAACAGGAACAGTGTATTGCACTACCAAAGCTAACTAGCATGTCCCATATGCTCTGTAAATAACTATGTACAGATACCGAGATGTCACTCCATGTTACCTGTTACCTGTTTACTGCACAATGTTGTTTTCTTCTTTTGATTCTATTATATGTACCACTGTATTGCACATCGTTGCGGGCGAGACCACCCGCATTTCATTGTATACCTGTATGCCGTGACAATTAAAACTCTTGACTTGACTTGACTTGACTTGACTTGGCACGAAATTAACTTTTTGACTCACCGGCCAGTGGCGGGTAGATGGGAAAATTCTACCGCCAAGCATATTTCTTACCGGCCAAAAAAAAATACGCATTTTTGTGTCACATATATATAAATTATTTTCAGTACATTTCAAGTAGATAAGCTATTACGTTGAAGAATAGACACTTAAAGAGGCCAGAGTTAAATTTGTACTCTCTCTCTCTCTCTCTCTCTCTCTCTGAAGTCTAAACTTCACAACACACAATCTAAAACCCCTCCCTACCTCCCTCTCCCAAACCGTTCCTACAACCATTTTTTTAATGTTGCATGATCATGTACATTTATTTTGTATAATTTTTTTTACATTTAAATATCAACATTATCTGGCAATCCTCAGTAAATACTATCAAACTCATGTCGTGTGGTCTTTTCCACGCGTGCGCACACACACACACACACACACACACACACACACACACACACACACACACACACAGAAAGGACTCCTTAATTGAACAAGTAGAGAGAGGGATGGAGAGAGAGCCCCGCTCTCCCTTTCTAACCTCGGCTCAGCTGTTTTCTGTCTGAGCAGGATTGGCTAGTTTAGCTTAGCTAGCGGCTAACGTTATTTTCCCCCGACGGAAATGAATGACTAGGATGCCAAGCTTGTTAGAAGCATTGGAATTTACACTGCACATAGAAACAGCGTGGAGAGAAAAAAAGCTGGGACTGATTTCGTTCACAAAATGCGACCAAAGCACTCTGGAGCTATGCTATTATGTCTCCACACACGGACGTGTGTCACGTTTCACAAGCTGCTGTTGTTGGGCGTATACGTAGCTACCTTGGGCTTCTTCTGATCGGTGAGCAACGAGAGCACAGCACTTCTGATTGGTAAGCATGACTGGCACACGCAAGAAAAAAACTAACAGATTTGCTAAAAGGCGACTGTCGTAAGACCAAAACACACCGCAGTTTTAATTATTTTACATGACTATTTTCATTTTGTTACCCGCCACGTGGCGGACAGACCTCTCAGTGTCACTCGCCAAACCTAAAATATGGCGGGTGGCGGGCTCCAATTTCGTGCCCTGAGTATGAGATAGTAGGGGGGGGGGTGGGTTGTTGTGCTGTGTCGTTACGGCAACCATACAATAACTGACCAGTCCTGTGTCGTCACCGCCACCCCCTGACGAGAAGAGACACACACACACACACACACACACACACACACACACACACACACACACACACACACACACACACACACACACACACACACACACACACACACACACACACACACACACAGGGTTTATTACAGATATCATAAAGACAGAACGCGCTGCGTGTATGTTCCTATTAAAACGTCTCTGTTGTGGTGATGTCCACGGCTTGATGGAATCACCCGCTGCCCCCCCCCCCCGTTGCCCCCCCCCCCGCACGCTCCTCGCCTGCAAAGGTAATTAACTAAGATTAAAACAGGCGTTCTTTAATTAATACCACCGCCGCTGCCTCTTTCAGTCTGCTTCTCCATTTCCTCTGCTCCTTATCTACCACCCCCCCCACCCCACCCCCGTCAGCCTCTGTATCCTCTCAGTGCTCGTATTGTTTTCTCCCGCCTGTGAAGTTGGCGTGAACATTAATGACGACCTGCCTCGCTAACGGAGCTATACCCCGGGCTTCCTATACCGACCCAATTTCCGTCGCCACGTGCGGATTTATGGATTTATGGCCTTGTTTATTATTCTCTGTTGTTAAAAAATGCAAATGAAGAAGCCGGGATAAGATCTCACTCTGGTCCTGGCTGTTTTCACAAAACGGCCTGTAACCTGCCGCGGGGCGGGAGAACGCGGGGGGGGGGGTGCTGTCCTGACATTGTCACAATCCGCCTGTTCAGCCTGGCCACGTCCCCCCGCCAATTCAGAGACCCTTCCCGGCACCCCTCTTTCCCTCAGCCTCTCTTGGACAGCTCCCTTCTCATCCTGCTCCCATCCCCAAGCCTGTGCCGCCATCTAGTGGACTTCTCCCGCTCCTGCCACTGTTGGTGTCTATTCATGTTTGTATTATCAATATGTCTTTAATGTTCAATGTAATCTCGGTCATGTTGTTCATGTTGCCCACTCTGTTTCCTGGTCTGGTCTAGTGTGTTGTCTCTTGTATTTGTATGTATTGTTATTCAGTCCTGTCATGTATTTGGCGTCACTTTGTTTGTCAGCTTGTGTCTTCGCCCATCTGTGTCTCGTTGTTAATTAGTCTCCCTATATATGCTGTGCTTCCCTGTTACTCCCCTGTCGGTTCTTCATCAGTGTTGACCTTGTATCCTGTATCCTGTCTCTGTGTATCTGTTTGCTGCCTTGTGAAAGACAAGTAAAGCCTTTTCGTTGAACTACACCCCGTCGTGTCCTGCCTGTCAATCAATCAATTCAATCAATCAATTCAATCAATTCAATCAATCAATCAGTCTCTCTATCCTCGTCCTGTTCTGCATTTTGGGTCCACATCACCACCGAACCCTAACAGACATGGAATCAGGGGCGAGGAACGTTGAGCGATAAAACTTAGTCTCTGACTGTGGGAGGTAGAGCAGTCGTCTGCTAATCCACAGGTTCCCGGTTCGATTCCCGCTCCTCCCGGGCAGTGTGTCGAAGTGTCCTTGAGCAACACTTAACCCCCTAACTGTTCCCGATGAGCAGTCGGCTCCTTGTGTGGTCGCCTCCGCCGTCAGTGTGTGAGTGAACGGGTAAAATGTGAGGAACAAATTGTAAAGCGCTTTGGATAAAAGAGATATATAAATGCACCATTTACCATGTAGGCTATATGTAGAAGAACGGCCCGGGGTGAGAAACTTCAGTTATATTAACCCTTTCAGTTATATTAATCTTTTCAGTTATATTAACCCTTTCAGTTATAAGGATAAGGATGAACTTTATTAATCCCGTTGGGAAAATTCAGGTGAACCTTCCAAGCATCAAAGTCCTCCTAGTCCTCCTAGTTCAGAGCAAACTGGAGGAACCAACCAGTCATTTGAACATGAAGGTACAAAACAGACTTCCGGTTTAGCTATAGAATGGGGTAAGTCGCATGTGACACAGCTGCTCACCCGTTATTTTTTTTCGTTTAGTTTTAAAAACATATTTATAAACCACCAATGCGTTTAAAACTTGACGCATATATCAACTGAGATTATCAACTAACTATATTGACTGAAAGATTCGAGATGCCACCAAGGAAAGATAAAACGATTGCAAAACCAAGCGCAGAGGACTCGCCTATGGCCACAGGATACATGAGACAAATAGCAGAGAATATAGACGAGATAGCATCCTCCTCAAGTTCAATACCTCCTCAGATACCGAATATATCATCCGGGAAATGAAAAATGAAATGAAAAAAATGGAGAAGTCAATAACCGAAAAAGTAGATGCTATCAAAGAATCTATCGAAAGCAAAATAGAAGCGCTAAGGGTGGATGCCGACGCACACATTAAGCGCACCGTAGCACTGGAAACTGGCTTGGAAGTACATCAACAGAATTTCAGTCGGATCTACAAAGACGTAGCTGATATCAACGATACACTAACGGCTGAGATGAAGGGAAACTACAAAGAACTCAAGTCGGAGCTCAACGATATAACGGCTGAGCTTAAGCGAATCAATGAAGGACAAAAAGCTAAAATATTCGAGATGGAATATCAAAGTCGCAAGTTGAATATTCGTATAGTCGGACTGGACGAGTCGGTGAGCTGCACACATCCTGATTTCTGATTTATTGAGGTTCTCTTTTCAGTTCAATACCTCCATATTATTCTTGGGTTATTATAAATTACACAAGTTCTTATAAAATGTAAGTGATTATGGCATGATAATTGAAGCTTATTTTTGGTCTTTATTTTTAGTTTTATCTTATTTGAATTTTTATTTAACGGGAAAGTGGCCAAGCCACAGTTGACATTCTACTTATGGTAGAATTTAGAATGTTAGATCCTATGGTATACATAGGAATGTTAAGGATAATTGGATCATTCTGGGATATCCGGTGGTTTAAGGGAGGGAGTTATACGCAAAGGTTGTGTTCATGGAACACAGTCCTGTACGACTCTCGGTGGGAGGGGGGAATAGGGGATTTTTATTTGTATATATATATGTTTTTAAGCTCGGCTCTCAACGGGACCTCAATAATTGGATGTACATCTATTGTAGCTTCACACTCCAGAAGCATTACCAACAACTACACAACAACATGTATAGATTATGGCTAGTTTGAATATAATGATCTGGAACACTGGTGGAATAAATAAACAACACAAACGCAAAAGCGTGCTCACACTGATGAAAAAAGAACAGGTGGACGTGGCTCTGCTAAGCGAAACGCACATTTTAGAGAAAGACATAGATTCGTTAGCGGACAACACATATCATAACATTAGTCACTCATCCTTTGGAACGAGAACTCGGGGAGTAGCCATAGTCGTTAGACGGAAGTTGAACATTGAATTGAGGGGAGTATGGTCTGATGCAGATGGTCGGATAACTATAGCTAAGATTTTACACAAGAACAGGAAAATAGCGCTGGTAGCGGTATACCCCCCAAATTTATACGAAGTTAATTTCTTCACTAAACTTACCAGAGTAATGTTAGACCTTCCCGAATACTCATTTATAATTGGTGCGGATTTTAATGCCATATGGAATCCAAGAATGGACAAATCAAACCCCTCCTTTTCCAACGAACAAAAAAATTCATCTAATGCATTAAAGGATTGGTCGAAGATTACAGGTGTAAATTACTTATGGCGATCACTTAACCCCACGACCCGGAAGTACTCCTGTCGATCTGCGAGACACATTATCCAGAATAGATTACATTTTTACATCCCCGAGACTATTTGATAACTACGATGTGGAAATTATACCCAATGCATTATCAGATCACTGTTATTTACTCCTAAAAGGAACATTTGGCATACTATCAACCCGAGCCCCAAGATGGCGATTTAACACGATGCTGCTCAATAACAAGGAATTCATTACACAAATCAAAGAAGCTCTTACGGTATTCCTTCGGATGAATGCGAATACGGTGCAGGACCCCAGAATATTATGGATGACGACAAAGGGAATGATCAAGGATTTCACTGATAGCTTTTCCTCCCAAATACGCAAGAATCAATGCTCAAAACTATCTGAACTGGAAACGCTTTACTCAACGTTATTTAATTCTTTACAATACAACAACTCGGTTCGACTGAAAAATCAAGTCAATATACTAAAAAAAGAGATTAACGCCATATACAGACAACAATCTGAAATGCAAATACGTAGCACAAGACAACAGCAGTACTCCCAAGGTTCCAAACCAAGTCACCTATTAGCTATGCGATTAAGAGTCAACGCAAAATTTGCAGATATAACTACCATTAGAGCACAACAAGGACTTGTTACAGAACCCAAAGAAATAAACACGACATTCAAAGAATTCTACTCCAACTTATACAAATCAGATACGACCTTCGATCAAAACAAAATGGACACATATCTTAATCAAATGAACCTCCCTAAACTTTCAGAGGATGACGCTAAACAGTTAGAAACACCGATCACACTAGATGAACTTAGGGAGGCCATATCTGAAATGCAAAGTGGTAGGGCTCCTGGAAGAGACGGTATTCCACCAGAAATGTACCTCTCTTGTTGGGACATAATTGGACCCTTATTACTAAATATGATTTTATACTCAGTCAAGGAGGGGAACTTCCATAAGAATGACAATATTGCACTCATAACAGTCCTCCTTAAAAAAGACAAAGACCCCACCGAGTGCGGTAGTTATAGACCTTTAAGCTTCCTCGGAACCGATATCAAATTGTACTCTAAGGTATTAGCCATCAGACTACAAAAGCATATGACGTCTTTAATTCATCCGGACCAAACTGGCTTCATAAGAGGCCGCTTGATCACTGATAACATAAGACGATTACTACACGTACTAGATGCTAACAAGGAAGACAACACACCTAAGGCGATACTGTCCCTGGATGCAATGAAAGCTTTTGACAGGTTGGAATGGTCGTATCTATGGGCAGTATTAGAAAGGATGGGGTTAGGAAAAGGATTCATTAATATGATTAAAGTATTATACAAAGACCCATCGGCCATGATTACAACAGGTACAATCATCTCCGAAATCTTTCCGGTATCACGTTCTTCCAGACAGGGTTGCCCTCTTAGTCCCGGACTATTCGATCTATCACTAGAGCCTTTAGCACAATATATAAGACAATCCCAATCCATAGAACCAATCATAATCAAGGGCACACAACACAAAATTAGTTTATATGCGGACGACGTAATACTGTTCATGCAAAACCCCAACACCGCATTGCCTCCTCTTCTCAAGTTGATTGAGGACTTTGGAGATTTATCAGGATTTAGGATAAATTGGCCGAAGTCGGCCTTCCTCCCACTTAACGCCCCTGCAAAAAGAAATATAACCCCCCCAAAAGAGATACCGATGGTAAAACACTTTAGATGTTTGGGAGTTGAAATATTCCCTACCATAAGCCAAACGGTGAAGCACAATTACATAAAAATCCAAAACAAAATCAAATACGACCTTGTCAGGTGGTCAAAACTTAAAAACTCAGTACAGGCACGGATATCAATAGTTAAGATGGACGTCCTACCTAGAATCAACTTCTTCAGCTCAATGCTACCGTTACCCCCTCCAAAGGGTTACTGGAAAGAATTACACTCCTCCACATACAAATGTATTTGGAATAACAAACCACCACGTATAAAAAGATCCACCGCACAGAGAAACAAAGCAGACGGAGGTATGGCATTTCCAGATTTCTACCACTACTTTAAGGCGTACACTTTAAGACCACTAACAACATGGTTTGATCCCCAAGCATTAGTATCCTGGAGACATTTAGAAGAAAATATAGTAGCTCCACATAGGCTGAAGGGCATAGTATACACCAAATTATCAATTAAGCAATGCGAACGGAAATTTGGCCCCATAATCACTCATGCGATCCGGATATGGCGTGAAACACAAAAAAAATATTCTACCCCACATAAATGGCATAATCATACTCCCTTATTCAATAACAATGCACTCTTGATTGGAAAACAACCTATAAGATTCCCTAGATGGGAAAAGCAAGGCATACACTCATTAGGAGACGTTTTCAACAAACAGGGTTTTTGTAGTTTCAATGAAATACGCAACAAATTTTATCTCACCAAGTCCACATATTATTTTTACGCACAGTTATTGGCATGTTTAAAGGCTCACGGTGTTCCATTAAGGATACCAATTGTACACCACAGATACCACACATTTTTCTATGAAAGAGAGACATCGAGAGGTTTTGTTTCAGATTTTTATCATCAATCACTAACGGCCTCGTATGAAACCCTCCATCTAGACTCAGTCTGGAGGAGGGATATACCAGACCTGGAGACAGACTTTGACTGGCAAGAGGCCTGGGAAAATGTACGACTTGCATCAAGGAACCCGGACCATCAACAAATCAATCTTAACTATATTCACAGGACATACTTAACTCCTATAGGACTGAACAAAATGGGTCTTAAACAAGACTCCAAATGCTCCCTATGTACAAATGGGGATGAAGGGACATTTATGCACATGTACTGGGACTGCCCACCAGTTAAGATATTTTGGAAAGAAGTGACCCAGCAATTATCAAATCTCTTGACTCTGGATATACCTGTACACCCCTCTGTACTACTGCTGAATGATGTCTTTGAACATGCAGTACCTCCACAGCTAAAGAGATTGGTTTTATCCGGTATCACAGTGGCTAAAAAGCTGATAGCATCACGATGGTTTCAACCGGAAAAAATGTGCCGGAAGGTCTGGACTCTTACATATCTCGATGTGATTTATCAAGAAATATCTACAGCAAGAATTTTGGGTCTCAATGAATCCAAAATGACAATGTGGTTAGAAGTGGTGGAGAGAATAAAAGCTAGCATATAATGGTAGTGTCTGGTTAGGAACAAGTTATAATGGTTGGATTATCCAATGGGGGGTCCGGGAGGGGGGGGGGGTACGAGCTAGAGCATATGTGTGTAGGTTTTTAGATAACAGGTATTAGGGGTATATCCTGTATAAGACATTTGACTAAATGGTAATTTCATTGGATATGCACTGTAATTAATGCTTGTATATCTTATCGTGTGTTGTCATGTTTGTTTATATGTTTGTTTAAAAAATAATAAAAAAATAAAATATAAAAATAGAAGGTACAAAACAGAATATGTTCCAAGATTCCATTCCAACAGTGGGTCTCATTCACCAAGGACTTACAACAAAAAGGGCTTTCTCATAGGGCCATTTGAGACCTTTTCGGGACGATTTTGGGATTCACCAACAGTCCCAATAAAACATATATAATTAATATTATATTATAATATATTATCTATATTCATGTCTTGCCCCGAAAATGTCTCAAATGGCGCTAAGAGAAAGCCCTTTTTGTCGCAAGTGCGTTGGTGAATGAGACCCAGTGTTTGTGATGGGAGGTTTACCAATAAGTGCTTTAAGAATGAACAAAATACCAACGATAGTTACGCCTTTCAACCAGAGAAAAACCATCCAACCTTTTCATAAAGGACACAGTGGGCATACCTGTCAGCAGTAATAAATGAGGGCTGAATGATAGATATCAGTCTTAAGTTATGACAATCAGTTTTAGAAGAGATACAAATCCCAAAGTGAGCCAACAAACTGGTTTCTCTTTTGTTGTTTGCATCGCAAATGAAAGGAACTCATTAGCCGTGAAATAGTTGCGATGCAAAAAAGAAAAAAAAACACACAACACCCTTGTGAAAGAAAAGCAAATGCCCCTTCAGGGCCACCATTGTTCTCCCATCAGCCACCGGGCTTGTTTGCATATCTGCTCCCGTCTCATTATCACACAGAGAAAACAGTCATGCAAATTAGCTGCTGGCACCTCAATAAAGCAGGGTATTGATATACTGTTTCCATATCCCTCACGCACACACGCACGCACACACACACCACCACTGCCTCTCCCAGCCAAAGGTCCAGTATTGTATGACTGCTGT
Source organism: Notolepis coatsorum (assembly GCF_963971535.1). Taxonomy (NCBI): domain Eukaryota; kingdom Metazoa; phylum Chordata; class Actinopteri; order Aulopiformes; family Paralepididae; genus Notolepis; species Notolepis coatsorum. The sequence goes on from NC_140165.1 coordinate 320,176,358, forward strand.
CTTTGTGTTTACGGGCCCCCCCGCCCCCCCCCCTCCATCACCTCCCGGGGAGGACGGCCAATGAAAGGCACAGGCTGATGGCCAAAGAAGAATAACGGCCAATCATTACAGCCGAGCTCAGCAGAGTCCCGGCAGGCCGCGAGGGCAGAGGTCACGGGCGGCGGCCCCTTCGGATTGGCCGTGTCATCCTGTCCATCACTCACCTCTGTGTCCATCCCCGTCTTCAGGAGGGCGGGCTCTATATTTATGTGTGTGAGAGAGAGAGAGAGAGAGAAGAGAGCGATAAGAGAGAGAATAGAGAGAGTGGGGGGGGGGGACACAGGACCTCTCCTGACCTGCAGCTGATCACAGTCAGGACAGACAGCTGAAACCATCACAGTCAGGACAGACAGCTGAAACCACCACAGTCAGGACAGACAGCTGAAACCATCGCAGTCAGGACAGACAGCTGAAACCATGACAGTCAGGACAGACAGCTGAAACCATCGCAGTCAGGACAGACAGCTGAAACCATGACAGTCAGGACAGACAGCTGAAACCATCACAGTCAGGACAGACAGCTGAAACCATCACAGTCAGGACAGACAGCTGAAACCATCACAGTCAGGACAGCTGAAACCACCACAGTCAGGACAGACAGCTGAAACCATCACAGTCAGGACAGACAGCTGAAACCATCACAGTCAGGACAGACAGCTGAAACCATCACAGTCAGGACAGCTGAAACCATCACAGTCAGGACAGACAGCTGAAACCATCACAGTCAGGACAGACAGCTGAAACCATCACAGTCAGGACAGCTGAAACCACCACAGTCAGGACAGACAGCTGAAACCATCACAGTCAGGACAGCTGAAACCATCACAGTCAGGACAGACAGCTGAAACCATCACAGTCAGGACATACAGCTGAAACCATCACAGTCAGGACAGACAGCTGAAACCATCACAGTCAGGACAGACAGCTGAAACCATCACAGTCAGGACAGACAGCTGAAACCATCACAGTCAGGACAGACAGCTGAAACCATCACAGTCAGGACAGACAGCTGAAACCATCACAGTCAGGACAGCTGAAACCATCACAGTCAGGACAGACAGCTGAAACCATCACAGTCAGGACAGACAGCTGAAACCATCACAGTCAGGACAGACAGCTGAAACCATCACAGTCAGGACAGACAGCTGAAACCATCACAGTCAGGACAGCTGAAACCACCACAGTCAGGACAGACAGCTGAAACCATCACAGTCAGGACAGACAGCTGAAACCATCACAGTCAGGACAGACAGCTGAAACCATCACAGTCAGGACAGACAGCTGAAACCATCACAGTCAGGACAGACAGCTGCAACCACCACAGTCAGGACGGCTGAAACCATCACAGTCAGGACAGACAGCTGAAACCATCACAGTCAGGACAGACAGCTGAAACCATCACAGTCAGGACAGACAGCTGAAACCATCACAGTCAGGACAGCTTAAACCATCACAGTCAGGACAGACAGCTGAAACCATCACAGTCAGGACAGACAGCTGAAACCATCACAGTCAGGACAGCTGAAACCACCACAGTCAGGACAGCTGAAACCATCACAGTCAGGACAGCTGAAACCACCACAGTCAGGACAGACAGCTGAAACCATCACAGTAGGACAGACAGCTGAAACCATCACAGTCAGGACAGCTGAAACCATCACAGTCAGGACAGACAGCTGAAACCATCACAGTCAGGACAGCTGAAACCACCACAGTCAGGACAGCTGAAACCATCACAGTCAGGACAGCTGAAACCATCACAGTCAGGACAGACAGCTGAAACCACCACAGTCAGGACAGACAGCTGAAACCATCACAGTCAGGACAGCTGAAACCATCACAGTCAGGACAGACAGCTGAAACCATCACAGTCAGGACAGCTGAAACCACCACAGTCAGGACAGACAGCTGAAACCACCACAGTCAGGACAGACAGCTGAAACCATCACAGTCAGGACAGACAGCTGAAACCATCACAGTCAGGACAGACAGCTGAAACCACCACAGTCAGGACATACAGCTGAAACCATCACAGTCAGGACAGACAGCTGAAACCATCACAGTCAGGACAGACAGCTGAAACCATCACAGTCAGGACAGCTGAAACCATCACAGTCAGGACAGACAGCTGAAACCATCACAGTCAGGACAGAGAGCTGAAACCATCACAGTCAGGACAGACAGCTGAAACCACCACAGTCAGGACAGACAGCTGAAACCACCACAGTCAGGACAGACAGCTGAAACCATCACAGTCAGGACAGCTGAAACCATCACAGTCAGGACAGACAGCTGAAACCATCACAGTCAGGACATACAGCTGAAACCATCACAGTCAGGACAGACAGCTGAAACCATCACAGTCAGGACAGACAGCTGAAACCATCACAGTCAGGACAGACAGCTGAAACCATCACAGTCAGGACAGACAGCTGAAACCATCACAGTCAGGACAGACAGCTGAAACCATCACAGTCAGGACAGCTGAAACCATCACAGTCAGGACAGACAGCTGAAACCATCACAGTCAGGACAGACAGCTGAAACCATCACAGTCAGGACAGACAGCTGAAACCATCACAGTCAGGACAGACAGCTGAAACCATCACAGTCAGGACAGACAGCTGAAACCATCACAGCCAGGACAGCTGAAACCATCACAGTCAGGACAGACAGCTGAAACCATCACAGTCAGGACAGACAGCTGAAACCATCACAGTCAGGACAGCTGAAACCATCACAGTCAGGACAGACAGCTGAAACCATCACAGTCAGGACAGACAGCTGCAACCACCACAGTCAGGACGGCTGAAACCATCACAGTCAGGACAGACAGCTGAAACCATCACAGTCAGGACAGACAGCTGAAACCATCACAGTCAGGACAGACAGCTGAAACCACCACAGTCAGGACAGACAGCTGAAACCATCACAGTCAGGACAGACAGCTGAAACCATCACAGTCAGGACAGCTGAAACCATCACAGTCAGGACAGCTGAAACCACCACAGTCAGGACAGACAGCTGAAACCATCACAGTCAGGACAGACAGCTGAAACCATCACAGTCAGGACAGCTGAAACCATCACAGTCAGGACAGACAGCTGAAACCATCACAGTCAGGACAGCTGAAACCACCACAGTCAGGACAGCTGAAACCATCATAGTCAGGACAGACAGCTGAAACCATCACAGTCAGGACAGCTGAAACCACCACAGTCAGGACAGACAGCTGAAACCATCACAGTCAGGACAGCTGAAACCACCACAGTCAGGACAGACAGCTGAAACCACCACAGTCAGGACAGCTGAAACCATCACAGTCAGGACAGACAGCTGAAACCATCACAGTCAGGACAGCTGAAACCACCACAGTCAGGACAGACAGCTGAAACCACCACAGTCAGGACAGACAGTTGAAACCATCACAGTCAGGACAGACAGCTGAAACCATCACAGTCAGGACAGACAGCTGAAACCACCACAGTCAGGACAGACAGCTGAAACCATCACAGTCAGGACAGACAGCTGAAACCATCACAGTCAGGACAGACAGCTGAAACCATCACAGTCAGGACAGACAGCTGAAACCACCACAGTCAGGACAGACAGCTAAAACCATCAGAGTCAGGACAGACAGCTGAAACCACCACAGTCAGGACAGACAGCTGAAACCATCACAGTCAGGATAGCTGCAACCACCACAGTCAGGACGGCTGAAACCATCACAGTCAGGACAGACAGCTGAAACCATCACAGTCAGGACAGACAGCTGAAACCATCACAGTCAGGACAGACAGGTGAAACCATCATAGTCAGGACAGACAGCTGAAACCATCACAGTCAGGACAGCTGAAACCACCACAGTCAGGACAGACAACTGAAACCATCACAGTCAGGACAGCTGAAACCACCACAGTCAGGACAGACAACTGAAACCACCACAGTCAGGACAGACAACTGAAACCATCACAGTCAGGACAGACAACTGAAACCATCACAGTCAGGACAGCTGAAACCATCACAGTCAGGACAGACAGCTGAAACCATCACAGTCAGGACAGACAGCTGAAACCATCACAGTCAGGACAGACAGCTGAAACCATCACAGTCAGGACAGACAGCTGAAACCATCACAGTCAGGACAGACAGGTGAAACCACCACAGTCAGGACAGACAGCTGAAACCATCACAGTCAGGACAGCTGAAACCACCACAGTCAGGACAGACAACTGAAACCATCACAGTCAGGACAGCTGAAACCACCACAGTCAGGACAGACAGCTGAAACCACCACAGTCAGGACAGACAGCTGAAACCACCACAGTCAGGACAGACAGCTGAAACCATCACAGTCAGGACAGCTGAAACCATCACAGTCAGGACAGCTGAAACCATCACAGTCAGGACAGACAGCTGAAACCACCACAGTCAGGACAGACAGCTGAAACCATCACAGTCAGGACAGACAGCTGAAACCATCACAGTCAGGACAGACAGCTGAAACCACCACAGTCAGGACAGACAGCTGAAACCACCACAGTCAGGACAGACAGCTGAAACCATCACAGTCAGGACAGCTGAAACCATCACAGTCAGGACAGCTGAAACCATCACAGTCAGGACAGACAGCTGAAACCATCACAGTCAGGACATACAGCTGAAACCACCACAGTCAGGACAGACAGCTGAAACCATCACAGTCAGGACAGCTGAAACCACCACAGTCAGGACGGCTGAAACCATCACAGTCAGGATAGCTGAAACCATCACAGTCAGGACAGCTGAAACCATCACAGTCAGGACAGACAGCTGAAACCATCACAGTCAGGACAGACAGCTGAAACCATCACAGTCAGGACAGACAGCTGAAACCACCGCAGTCAGGACAGACAGCTGAAACCATCACAGTCAGGACAGACAGCTGAAACCATCACAGTCAGGACAGCTGAAACCATCACAGTCAGGACAGACAGCTGAAACCATCACAGTCAGGACAGACAGCTGAAACCATCACAGTCAGGACAGACAGCTGAAACCATCACAGCCAGGACAGCTGAAACCACCACAGTCAAGACAGACAGCTGAAACCATCACAGTCAGGACAGACAGCTGAAACCATCACAGTCAGGACAGCTGAAACCATCACAGTCAGGACAGACAGCTGAAACCATCACAGTCAGGACAGCTGAAACCATCACAGTCAGGACAGCTGAAACCACCACAGTCAGGACAGACAGCTGAAACCACCACAGTCAGGACAGACAGCTGAAACCATCACAGTCAGGACAGCTGAAACCATCACAGTCAGGACAGACAGCTGAAACCATCACAGTCAGGACAGCTGAAACCATCACAGTCAGGACAGCTGAAACCACCACAGTCAGGACAGACAGCTGAAACCACCACAGTCAGGACAGACAGCTGAAACCATCACAGTCAGGACAGACAGCTGAAACCATCACAGTCAGGACAGACAGCTGAAACCATCACAGTCACAACAGCTGAAACCATCACAGTCAGGACAGCTGAAACCATCACAGTCAGGACAGACAGCTGAAACCATCACAGTCAGGACAGACAGCTGAAACCACCACAGTCAGGACAGACAGCTGAAACCATCACAGTCAGGACAGCTGAAACCATCACAGTCAGGACAGACAGCTGAAACCACCACAGTCAGGACAGACAGCTGAAACCATCACAGTCAGGACAGACAGCTGAAACCATCACATTCAGGACAGACAGCTGAAACCATCACAGTCAGGACAGCTGAAACCACCACAGTCAGGACAGCTGAAACCATCACAGTCAGGACAGCTGAAACCACCACAGTCAGGACAGACAGCTGAAACCACCACAGTCAGGACAGACAGCTGAAACCATCACAGTCAGGACAGACAGCTGAAACCATCACAGTCAGGACAGACAGCTGAAACCACCACAGTCAGGACAGACAGCTGAAACCATCACACAAAATGGGGGACCCTGATGTAAACAAGACAAAAGTCTTTCTCTGGTCTGCATCCCCTTAACAATTGTATGTATTGAGCTGTACTGTACTGTACCCATTCTGCAATCTGTTAATAACGTTTTCAATCAATCAATCAATCAATCAATCAATCAGTCAGGACAGACAGCTGAAACCACCACAGTCAGGACAGACAGCTGAAACCATCACAGTCAGGACAGCTGAAACCATCACAGTCAGGACAGACAGCTGAAACCATCACAGTCAGGACAGACAGCTGAAACCATCACAGTCAGGACAGACAGCTGAAACCATCACAGTCAGGACAGACAGCTGAAACCATCACAGTCAGGACAGACAGCTGAAACCATCACAGTCAGGACAGACAGCTGAAACCATCACAGTCAGGACAGACAGCTGAAACCATCACAGTCAGGACAGACAGCTGAAACCACCACAGTTAGGACAGACAGCTGAAACCATCACAGTCAGGACAGACAGCTGAAACCACCACAGTCAGGACAGACAGCTGAAACCATCACAGTCAGGACAGACAGCTGAAACCACCACAGTCAGGACAGACAGCTGAAACCATCACAGTCAGGACAGACAGCTGAAACCACCACAGTCAGGACAGACAGCTGAAACCACCACAGTCAGGACAGACAGCTGAAACCACCACAGTCAGGACAGACAGCTGAAACCATCACAGTCAGGACAGACAGCTGAAACCATCACAGTCAGGTCAGCTGAAACCATCACAGTCAGGACAGACAGCTGAAACCATCACAGTCAGGACAGCTGAAACCATCACAGTCAGGACAGCTGAAACCACCACAGTCAGGACAGACAGCTGAAACCACCACAGTCAGGACAGACAGCTGAAACCATCACAGTCAGGACAGACAGCTGAAACCATCACAGTCAGGACAGACAGCTGAAACCATCACAGTCACGACAGCTGAAACCATCACAGTCAGGACAGCTGAAACCATCACAGTCAGGACAGACAGCTGAAACCATCACAGTCAGGACAGACAGCTGAAACCACCACAGTCAGGACAGACAGCTGAAACCATCACAGTCAGGACAGCTGAAACCATCACAGTCAGGACAGCCAGCTGAAACCACCACAGTCAGGACAGACAGCTGAAACCATCACAGGCAGGACAGACAGCTGAAACCATCACAGTCAGGACAGACAGCTGAAACCATCACAGTCAGGACATCTGAAACCACCACAGTCAGGACAGCTGAAACCATCACAGTCAGGACAGCTGAAACCACCACAGTCAGGACAGACAGCTGAAACCATCACAGTCAGGACAGACAGCTGAAACCATCACAGTCAGGACAGACAGCTGAAACCATCACAGTCAGGACAGACGGCTGAAACCACCACAGTCAGGACAGACAGCTGAAACCATCACAGTCAGGACAGACAGCTGAAACCACCACAGTCAGGACAGACAGCTGAAACCACCACAGTCAGGACAGACAGCTGAAACCATCACAGTCAGGACAGACAGCTGAAACCATCACAGTCAGGACAGACAGCTGAAACCATCACAGTCAGGACAGACAGCTGAAACCACCACAGTCATGACAGACAGCTGAAACCATCACAGTCAGGACAGACAGCTGAAACCATCACAGTCAGGACAGACAGCTGAAACCATCACAGTCAGGACAGACAGCTGAAACCACCACAGTCAGGACAGACAGCTGAAACCATCATAGTCAGGACAGACAGCTGAAACCACCACAGTCAGGACAGACAGCTGAAACCACCACAGTCAGGACAGACAGCTGAAACCACCACAGTCAGGACAGACAGCTGAAACCATCACAGTCAGGACAGCTGAAACCATCACAGCCAGGACAGACAGCTGAAACCATCACAGTCAGGGCAGACAGCTGAAACCACCACAGTCAGGACAGACAGCTGAAACCACCACAGTCAGGACAGACAGCTGAAACCATCACAGTCAGGACAGACAGCTGAAACCATCCAGCATCTTTTCAGCTGGTATGATGTTCCAAAACTGAGTGGCTCAGCCTCTGTCTGCAAAACAGGTTGACTGAAGGAGCTGGACCTAAACGGCACAGTACAGTCCCCTAAGGTCATGTCTAAGGTCATGTGATGACTTTCTAAGGTCATGTGATGACTTTCTAAGGTCACGTGATGACTTTCTAAGGTCACGTGATGACTTTCTAAGGTCATGTGATAACTTTCTACGGTCACGTGATGACTTTATAAGGTTGTTACGTATTACTTTCACATGGTGGAGGGATACTTACTGTCTGTGGTGCATATTCACATTGTGGTTAAGTGTGCTGTCACTAATTGGTGGTTTAATTGATACACACTTCTGTTGTCATTTTGCTTGTGTTTAAAATGGCCGCTTTTTAATTGATCACAGGTGTGGTGATGAGGCACCACGCCCTACAAATGCAGAGTGCAGGCAGCAGTCAAGTCTCCCCCACTTCACAAGAGATCTCAGCTCTCCAGAGTCTCACCTGCTCACTGTTTTGACTTGTCTATTTTTGGCTTGTTGTCCTTTTTGCCTTTGGGCTTTTCTTTATAATTATATCCTGAACTAGGGAGTCTGGAGCACCCAGCTCCCCCATCTTTTTGTCCACTTATTTAGTGCTGTGTAAATAAATAGTTATTTTTGATAACTCTTGTCCAGTGTCCTGTGTCCACCACGTTTCATTCAAGGCCTTCACGAGCCATATTTTAGGCTTGAATGTAACAAAGGTCATGTGATGTCTAAGGTCACAGGAAAAGTCCTCTCCACTCTGGATGGACTACAGGAAGAGAAGGTCAAGGAGATGATGACTATTCTGGGATGTTCGTGCTTGTTTTTGCTTCATCTAAAGTGCTGTCTCTCCAGGAACCGAGAGAGAGATCGACTGACGCTCGGATGAACTCACTAAACATGTGGTTCTAAGACATTAGACCCTAACTCTCTCCTTATGTGTCACTCTCTCGTCTGTCTGTCATTAATATCTGCTGATATTAATGACTCGTAATCATATGTAGGCTTCTGAATGCAATACAGTGATTCATTACAGTTGCCGGCTTATTTGACGCATTTAGTACAAGTTAGCGTTGTGTAAACAGTATTGCAGTTCTAGCAGTGTATCTTAAAGGAACACGGCAACATCATGGGACATGGGCTTGTCGTCTTCTCCAGAGTCAGACGAGAAGATAGATACCAGTTTCCTCTCTGTGCGTTCAGTGGAAAGCTATCCGTCTGCTAGCTTAAAACTCCGGGAGAGGCGTTTTTGGCCAACAGTCAGCTAGGCTAGCTAGGTTTGTATCCGCTTCCATTAATTTGTGCTAAGCTAGGCTAGCTTGCAGCCGCATAGCTTTCTTTCTAATGAACGCACAGAGTTGAAATTCCTTCATATGTGTTCCTAAAACAGATACAGGGTTAAGTGTCTCGCTCATGACACTTCGACACGCTCCCGGGAGTAGTATTCAAACCTTTATTTATTCTCGAAAAGACAATTGAGGTCACCCTCATTTCCAATGTCGCCGAGACTTTACAGACATTTCAATACACACACACATTTCTACAATATAACAATAATAAATATTAATAACTATCTATATAGTCCAGAGTGCCCCACAGCAATTAGTATAAAATGAACATAGGCATAAAATCAGCACACAATTGACAGACTAAAAAACAATGCATAAATTGCAGACATAAGAATAGGTATAAAAGACAATAAAAGTAGTGCAATGTAAATGTATTTTTTTTGGAAATACTATATTTGGATATTGCAACTACTACAGAAAAACGGGAGTAACAAGTTCAGACCTATATGTCATTCCATTTCATTAGCACTAAAAGTGATCTTTCTTTATTGCATCAGAAACTTCAGTTATCTTTCAATAGAGCCCAGGCGTATATGCATGTGCTATAAGTATAAAGTATAGTTAACGATACTACTAGTGAGCATCATTTAATAATCCACACCATTATTATTATTTTTATTTAGAGCTATCTGCCCCCCCCGAGGATATTGACTGTACCCAGGCTGTGTGTACTGTGAAAGGCCGGCATGTATATACAGAGTTAATCCTGGACTGACAGGCCCGGGACCCTGGGGTTCTGGAGGGGGGGGGGGGGGGGGGGGTCCCGGGGGGGGCTGCTTGTATAGAAGAGCAGAGAGACTGACGGAGGAGAGATGTGACACTGGGGGCCGCGCCGCTCCTGTTTGTGTATGTATGCCGGCCCCTCTAGTGGCCCGCTGCCCATCAGATACCGGGGGTCCGGGGGGGGGGGGGGGGGGGGTGGGGTAGAGGAGAGGAAGAAGGGGAGCGATGGCGGGAGCGGAGAAAGCTAAACAACACAGCGGAGCAGTCCTAACAAGAGAGGTCTTCCTCCACACCTCCTTCTGTCTCCGGCTGTGTTTCTGTCTCTGTTTCTCCGTCCCATATGTCTCGTCTTCCTCTTTCCCAGAACTCTCACAGAAGTACTCTCTCTCTCTCTCTCTCTCTCTCTCTCTCTCTCTCTCTCTCTCCCTCTCTCTCTCTCTCTCTCTCTCTCTCTCTCTCTCTCTCTCTCTCTCTCTCTCTCTCTCTCTCTCTTCTCTCTCTCAAATTTTCAAATTCAAATAGGCTTTATTGGCATGAAATATTAACATACTTATTGCCAAAGCAAGTTCAACATACAAACAATAACATATATATTAAGTAGGGATGCTCGATATTGGCTTTTTTACCGATACCGATATTCCGATATTGTCCAACTCTTAATTTCCGATACCGATATCAACCGATATCAACCGATACCGATATATGCAGGGTTTCCCCCCCCAAAAAACTGAATAATTTCAGGTAACTAATAATTTCACTGGATATATATATAACAAATATTGTTATTGTTTTTTTCTTTTTTTAAACCGATACCGATATTTTCCGATATCACATTTTACTGCCGATATCGGCCGATAATATCGGTCGGCCGATAATATCGGACATCCCTAATATTAAGCAATAAAATATCATAACATTAGTAATAACAGTAAGGACAATCAACAAGAAACATTAATTTACAAAATAGTCACTCGATCGGGTAGTCATTTTTCAAGTGTGGCCATTCAGATACATTTTACAGGGCTTGTTCTCTTATTTTGTGACAACCGTCTACATATTTTGCAGCTAATGCTGTACACTGACTTTTCTCTCCACACATGTATAGTAGCTTTTGGTGATCAGGGAGGTGGATAAACTGTGCATCAATTTTGTTTATTTTGTCAAAGAAGACTTCTCTTAGGTCCTTGTATTTCTCACAGTATAGCAGGAAGTGAAGTTCTGTCTCAATGTCCCCCTGATGGCAAAGTGAACACAGCCTGGCCTCTCTGGGCAGCCAGTTTTGCCTGTAACGGCCTGTTTCTATGGTAGACTGTGTCCACACAGTCTGTACCGTGTCAATGTTTTTCTTAATTTTATCTCACTCACGGTAGTCAGGTATTCTGCCACCATGTACTCTCTGTTTAGGGTCAAATAGAATTCTAATTTACTTTGAGATTTGGTTGATTTGTTCCAAAATTCTATATAGTTTTCTTTTTGTTTTGAGGTTATTTGGTTGGGCCAGATTTTTTGATATCTGTCCTGAGGCATTTGTGGGCAGAGATTTCTGACTAGCTGGCAGAGGGGACTCTTATCTGGGTTCATCTCTTGGCTCTGAAGGGCTTTGTAGTGGTAGGAGTGGGGGTCACTTGATTGGAGGTGTGTGTAAAATTTTATGGCTCGCTTTTGAATTTGAATGATTAGGGGGTATTGGCCGAGTTCTGCCCTGCATGCATTATTGGCAGTGTGTCTGTGGACCTTAAGTAGGTTTTTGCACAATTCTGCATGCAGTACTTCTAATGGGTGTTTTTCCCATTTTGGGAAATCTTGGTTAGTTAGTGGACCCCACACTTCACTGCCATATAATATTATTGGATTTATTACGGAATTTAGAATTTTGAGCCAGGTCCTAATTGGGATGTCAATTGGAATTTTCCTTTTGATGGCATAAAAAGCCCTTCTTCCCTTTTCCTTCAATTCATTCACAGCCATATTGAAGTTTCCATTATGATTTATTTTCAATCCCAAATATGGGTAGCTTTTTGTGTTTTCTAATATGTGTGTGCCTAATTTAAATGTATTATGTGAACTCTGAGACTCGTGTCTCCTTTGAAAGATCATGACTTTAGTCTTCTTCATGTTTACGTTCAGAGACCATGTCTGACAGAACTGGTGGAGGATGTCTAGGTTCTGTTGTAGACCCTCTTTAGTGGCTGACAGCAGAACCAGATCATCTGCGTACATCAGTAATTTTACATTGGTATCGTGCAGAGTCAGACCGGGTGCAGTAGAAAGTTCTAATAACTTTGCTAATTCATTTATATATATATTGAACAATGTTGGGCTTAAATTGCACCCCTGGCGGACTCCGCGACCCTGGGTGAAGAAATTTGTTCTTTTATTTCCAATTCTAACAGCACATCTGTTTTTTGTGTACATGGATTTGATCAAGTCATATGTATTTCCTCCAACACCACTTTCTAGAATTTTGAAGAAAAGACCTTTGTGCCAAATTGAGTCAAAGGCTTTTTCAAAATCGACAAAGCAGGAATATATTTTGTTTTTGTTCTGTTTTACGTGAATGTCAATTAGGGTTTTAAGAGTGTATATATGGTCAGAGGTACGATAATTTGGTAAGAATCCGATTTGGCTTTTACTTAGAACGCTGTGTTCTGTAAGGAATTCTATGAGTCTGGTGTTGATGATACTACATAGAAGTTTGCCCAAATTACTCGTCACACAGATACCCCTATAGTTTTTTGGGTCATGTTTATCTCCACTCTTGAAAAATGGGGTTATGAGTCCTTCATTCCAGACATCAGGAAAATAGCCTAGATTTAGTGTCAAATTGAATAATTTTAAAATAGCCAATTGGAATTTTTCAGAGCTGTGTTTAATCATTTCATTTAATATGCCATCTGTACCACAGGCCTTTCTAGCTTTAAGGCACTGGAGTTTTGATTTCAGCTCTTGTTCTGTGATTGGGAAGTCTAAAGGGTTTTGATTATCCTTTATGGTATTTTCCCATTTTTGTAATTTTTCACATATCTGGCTGGTTTCCGTTTTTGTATTTAGGGGTACAGTTGTAAAGAGTGATGTGAAGTGGTTTGTCCAAACATCCCCATCTTGGATAGCCATTTCTTCCGGCTTATCTTTATTCAATGAGTTCCAGTGGTCCCAGAAGGAGTTAGAGCTTAGAGAGTCCTCTATTTTGCACAATTGTTTATTTACGTGATTGTTCCTTTTAATTCTGATGGTCTTTTTGTAGTGTTTCAATGATTCACAGTATTGGAGGTGTAAGGTGTCATTTTGTGGGTTTATGTGTTTCTGGTTTGATATTTTTCTTAGCTGTGTTCTAAGAGCTTTACATTCTTTGTCAAACCATTGGTCCTTTTTAGTTTTTCTCTGTTTGTTACCTGATAGTTTTAATTTGGACTTTGTTGCAGTTCTTTCAAATATATAATTGATGTGTTCTACAGCTAGGTTTACTCCTTCAACACTGTTAGAGTATGGCATGGCTAGGAACGTATCTAACAGTGATTGTGTCTCATCACTGGCGATGGCTCTCTGGTAGTCCTGCATGCTGTTCTGGGACCATCTGTAGTATTTGGGGATGTTGTATAGTTTACTGGGCTGTGTAGGGGGATTTTTGAGAGACTCAGTTCTTTTCATGTATGCAGTGATCTGACTGTGGTCGGAGAGTGGGGTCAGGGGTTTGACTGTGAATGAACTGAAGGATACTGGATCCAGATCTGTTATCATGTAATCTACTGTGCTGCTGCCAAGGGGTGAGCAGTAAGTGTACCTTCCTTGTGAGTCCCCTCTCACACGCCCATTGACAAGGTAGAGACTCAGTCCTCTACACAGCTGTAATAAATCCTTTCCATTTTTGTTTATGGAAGTGTCATGGTTATTTCTAGGGGACTGGTTTACATGGTTGCATATGGTGTGGTCAGATATGAAATTGTCTCCATGTGTACTGGTGAAATCAGGGTGGGTTCCCGTTCGGGCATTGAAGTCACCGCAAACAAGCACATGACCTTGACTTTGATAAAGACATATTTCTGATTCAAGGTTGGAGAAGATGTCGTCTGAGTAATATGGAGACCCAGTGGATGGTATGTATATTCCACAGATAAATAGGTCTCTCTGAGAGGGGATTACTTCTTTATTTAGTTTTAACCAAATATGATTGTTCCCGGTTTTTAGAATCTGTATTGACTGGTGGAGTTGTGATTTGTACCAAATTATCAATCCCCCTGAGTCTCTGCCCTGACTAATATGTTTTGTTTTATTTGATGGCAAAATGACTTCTCTATAGTGAGGAGGGCAGTGTGTGTCTACATCTTCTCTGCACCATGTCTCAGTTAGGATTAAGAGGTCATTGTTTGTTATAGCCTGTAAAAAATCTGAGTCTCTACTCTTAAGGCCGTATGTTGAAGAGCAAAGACCCTGTATGTTCCAGCAACTAATGGCGAATGATTGCATTTTGTACAAAAATTATATAAAGGTATAAAGGTTATAAGGTATAAGGGTATTCAATCAATGAAAAATATATATAAAGGTGTTCAAAGGTATAAAGGTTATAGGGTATAAAGGTATTCAGTCAATGGACGAACATCACAGAATAAATTCAACAACAACAAAGGCAACAGCAGGCAGTTGGCCTGCTTTTCTTTTGGTCGATTGCTAGCTTGTAGTGAGAAGTTTACTGCATAGCGTGTATAACATTTGTTTGATCTCATTCAGCTCTGATGTGGGTGGGGGGGGGGGGGCCTGGTCAGGGCGGATGCATAGGTCATCTCCTGCGGCGGATGGTGAGGGGGTCGGCTGGGGGGACGTCTCCTCTCACTGGGTGGGTTGGAAGGGTGGGGTGTGGGCTGGGGGCGGTTGAGGGGTCGGCTGGGGGGATGTCTCCTCTCACTGGGTGGGGTGGAAAGGTGGGGTATAGGTGGGGCATAGGTTTGTGGGGTGACTCCTCGTGGGTATCTCATGGGCCTGTGCTTTCTCGGAGAGGCCGGTGTGTGACTGGGTCTGTTGGGGTTGCGTCCGAGGGCAGCATCCTTTAATGTTTTTGCAAATGTCCTCACTCCCGCATTGTTTAGGTGTAGCCCATCTGTTGGTGACAGGTATACACAACTCGGGTTGTTAGGGTCACGTCATTCACAAATGGGTCACGTGGTGTCGTAGTAGTAAAATCAGCTGTTCACCGGCGTGTTGCGGGGACAGTAATGTTGAGGGAGTGAACGGGGAAGTCACACTTTGCTGACCGCACGTACGCTACACTATGATGAATCAAACCGTGACTCATTCTATTTTTTTATACTATATGAACTGTTTTTAACTACAATAAACTAACCAAACACAGTATCCTGGATCCGTGGTTATGTGGCGAGCGGCGCGTCTGGCAGGTACCATTATTTCCCCGTGTTAGTCTCTCGGTGACTGCAGAATGTTTGGATAGTCACCATACATTTGTCAGCAAAAGCGACATTGAACGAAGGATTGGATCCACGAAAGGTCCCGATAAGTCAGACATTATTGGACGGAGCAAAGGAGCAACGCGCGCATGTAAACAATGGGATGATCGCACGCACGCACAAAGGACCGGATCGATCCAGCATACGTCAACGGATTTGCGGTAACGTAACCCGACCCGTTGCGCAGTGTGGACCCATGTTGGTTCGTTTGGAACAGTTTTGAGCTGGTTCTACCTAACTAACTGTTATTATGCTGAAACACGCTGTGGATGTGTGTGCGCAGCCCGCCGGGCAAAACTTCTATTATGTGTGTGTGAGTGTGACAACAAACAATTGACGTGCGCTGCACTGCTCTCTTGCCGTGGCTGATATATGTGGCGGGTTTTGCAAATGCGTTGAACGTTGGAATTGGATTCTCATGGCTTGTGATAACTTTCTTGTGCTTTCAAAATGAGTGATTCAAATGTTGGGAAACAGGACAAAGAAAAGAGAAAAATAACTCTCACTGCAAAAGCTCTTGCAAACAAAGTCGAATCACTCCACAAGAAATGCAAGGGGAAAGTGGAGGAAATAAAACGTCTGATAACCTCTGTCAGAGAGCTCATGGAAAATGAGCAAAATGTTGCACTGGTTGAAGCACAACTTGACATTTTGATGCAGGTGTCTGACAGTGCTGATGAACTACATGGCTGTTTGGTGCCTCTTATTCCACTCGATGAACAGGAACGGCAAAATGACTGGTTCTCAAAGGTCAATAAACATAAAGATGGGTTCATTAGCGATGTTAATGCCTGGTTTTCAGTAACCAAAGGAAACACACCTCAGTTAGAGGCTCATAACAGGCCTACTGAAATACAGCAGCATGAGGTTGCAGAGGAGGAAAATGGAGAACATGGGAGTGTGGGAAATGTGGAAGTGACGGAGCCTCAGTTGCACAGTACTGGTTATGCTCAAGAGGATGTTCAACCAGGGGACAGCATATCCAACCATAGTAGCAAGAATTATGGTTCAAGATCTTCTAGATCAAAGGTTTCCTCTAATGCATCCACACGCCTCAGAGCCGAGGCCGACATGGCCGCCTTAATGGCTCGGCAAGAGTTGCTTGAACAAAAGCATGCTCTTGAGGACCAGGAAGCTCAAATAAAGAAACAAGCAGACATAGCAAGGCATGCTCTACAGGACGAGGAAGCTCAAATAAAGAAACAAGCAGACATATCAAGGCATGCTCTACAGGACGAGGAAGCTCACATAAAGAAACAAAAGGAACAACTTCAGTTGAAAGTGGACATAGCTGCATCGGCAGCAAGGCTAAATATTCTGAGAACCTCTGGGTCAGGTGTGTGGAGTGCTGCTTCTCGTAAATCGGATGGAATGGAATCCTACTTTAAAAAGGGCCTCAACATTAATGCAGAGACATTTGTATCACACAAGGATGGAAGAGGACAACCTGCATGTGTTGGAGGCACACGACCAAAGCAAAGGCAATCTGACGGAGCCAAATACTTCCAGAAGCCCTCAGCACTCACACAGACCCAGACTGTGATCTCAAACGCTACAGAGTACCCAGCGCTCACACCGAGACAGAGCACGGTCACAAAGACTACATGGCCTCCATTGTCTGTGCATAGAGACATACAACCTGTTTCCAGGAACAACAACAGTGAGCAGAACAACATAATGTCTATTATGCAAAAACAAAACGACCTCACTTCCATGTTGGTGCATCAGCAATGCATTGCTTCACTGCCTAAAAGAGACATCCAACCATTTGAAGGTGACCCTCTGCAGTACCATGGCTTTATACAGTCCTTTGAACAGACTATAGAAAGGAGGACTGACAATGCTGTTGATTGCCTGCACTATTTGGATCAATACACCAGGGGGCAGCCTAAACAACTAGTCAAAAGTTGTCAACATATGACTGATGGCACTGGATATGCTACGGCGAAGGCTTTACTCCAGGAACACTTTGGGAACGAGCACGTCATAGCATCCGCTTACATGGACAAAATCTTTGCATGGCCAGCTATTAAGTCGGAGGATGGGAAAGCCTTACAAACATACAGCCTATTCTTGCGCGGATGCTGCAATGCCATGAAAGACGTACATAATCTATGTGACCTAAACACATCTGCAAACATGCTTGCTGTCATAAAGAAGTTGCCCTACAAGCTGAGGGACAAATGGCGAACAGAAGCATGTAACATCCAGGAAGGACATCGCAAACGTGCTACGTTCACAGATATTGTGATTTTTATGGAGCGTGAGGTGAGAATCGCTACAGACCCTGTATTTGGAGATATACAAGATGCTCCAGTGGTGGAGGCTTTCAAGGAAAGTGGCAGAGCTAGACCTGTGCCTCGTCTTCAGGCTAGAGGGAGTAGTTTTGCCACAACGTATTCCCAGATTGAAAGGGATGCTCATTGGGAAAACAAAGTTAAGGTTGGATATGAGAAGACTTGCCTTTTCTGCAAAGAGGGTGGACACACACTGGAGTCATGCACTCTATTGGAGAGGAGAGCTCACAGCGAGAAGATGGAGTTCCTGAAGAGGAACGGAGTTTGCTTTGGATGCTTGTGCACTGGGCACATCAGCAGAGAGTGCAGGGAACGTCTGTCTTGCAAGACATGTGGCTCACGACACCCCAGCTTGCTTCATATCCACTCTAAAGAAAATGGAGATGCAGAGAAAGGCAGGAGCAACTCGGACAAGGCAGTGGACAGAGCTCTAGTCGAAATCCATACCGGTGGTCTCACTGGGGCCGGTGATCAAGATTGCAAACTCGCCATTGTACCGGTTAAGGTTAAATCAAGCAAAGGTCAAAGGTCAGTGGAAACCTATGCCTTTCTAGACCCAGGGAGCTCAGCGTCCTTCTGCACAATGGGTCTGATGGATAAACTGGGACTCTCTGGGAGGAAAACAAGGATCCTTCTACGTACCATGGGCCAAGAAAAGGTGGTTGACAGTTGCATTGCATCCGACTTGGAAGTCGCTGGATTGGACAGTGACCAGTACTGTGCAATGCCCAAGATCTTTGCACAGCATCAAATGCCTGTCAATAGAAGTAACATCCCACGACGGCAAGACCTGGAAAAATGGCCTCATCTGAAGCATGTCTATCTGCCACAGATTGATGCAGACGTGGAGATGTTGATCGGTCTGAACGTTCCCAGAGCCTTAGAACCACTGGAAGTCATCGGAAGCGTGGATGGAGGGCCATATGCGGTCAAGACGATGCTCGGATGGACTGTAAATGGACCACTTGGAGGAGATGGCAGTGACAATTCTGAGACTCAGTCTGCAGTCAGCGTTAACAGAGTCTCTGCTGTCACTCTTGACGAGCTCTGGAACCAACAATTCAAGACAGACTTCCCTGAAAACAGCCAGGATGAACTGCAAGGGCTGTCAAGAGAAGATTGTAAGTTTCTGGAAATGGCTAATGAGACTGTGAAACTGGTTGATGGCCATTATGTCATTGGATTGCCACTGCAGGACAGAACTATCATCATGCCCAATAATCGTAAAGTGGCAGAACAGCGCACCCTCAACCTGAAGAGGAGGTTTAACAGGGACGTGTCATTCCATAAGGACTACACTGCATTTATGGACAACCTGATATCCAGTGGATACGCAGAGAAAGTGCCAGCTACAGGATTGGACCGAAGTGACGGCAAGGTTTGGTATATCCCTCATCACGGGGTATACCATCCCCAGAAAGGAAGGATCCGCGTCGTCTTTGATTGTACAGCATCATTCCAGGGTGCATCGCTCAATGCACATCTCTTGCAAGGACCTGACCTGACAAGCGGGTTGGTTGGAGTCTTGACCAGGTTTAGGATGGAGCCCATTGTTCTGATGTCTGACATTGAGGCCATGTTCCATCAAGTTCGAGTGCCAGAGGCAGATACGGACTTGCTCAGATTTCTCTGGTGGCCCAACGGGGACTTCAGTCAACCTATGGTTGAATACCGGATGGTGGTCCATCTGTTTGGCGCAACATCATCACCAAGCTGCGCAAATTTTGCTCTCCGGAAATGTGCCGAAGATAACAAACAGCTCTTCAGTGAGCAAGTGTTTGAGACCATCATGCACAATTTCTACGTTGACGACTGTCTTGCTTCCATAGCCTCGGAGGATGAAGCCATATCCCTTTATCAGGACTTGATAACCCTCTGTGCCAAAGGAGGCTTCCATTTAACAAAATGGCTGAGTAACAGTCGCCGTGTGCTGGCGGCAATACCAGAGGAGGAAAGGGCAAAAGAGATTAAAAACCTGGATTTGGACCAAGACATCCTACCAGTTGAGAGGGCATTGGGAGTGCGTTGGTGTGTCCAGTCTGACACCTTTGAGTACAGTATAACCTTTCAGGACAAACCACTGACACGTAGAGGAATTCTTTCTACTGTCAGCTCTTTCTATGACCCTCTTGGGATTTTGTCCCCTGTGGTTTTCACAGCCAAGAGGCTTATTCAAGACCTATGCCGGAAGGGGCTAGGGTGGGATGATGTCATACCAACATCTGTGGCACAGGAGTGGGTCGACTGGCTCAAAGAGTTACATCTGTTAGAGGGCTTCCGTGTCAGACGATGTTTAAAACCGCCCAACTTTGGAAAAGCAACCAGCGCCCAGTTGCACCACTTTGCCGACGCAAGTGAGGAAGGATACGGTACCGCCACCTACCTGCTGTTGCGCAATGACCAATCTCAGACTCACATTGCCTTCGTAATGGGAAAATCCAGGGTGACACCTTTAAAGCCTGTGACAATCCCACGTATGGAGTTGACTGCGGCTGTTGTGGCAGCTCGCATGGACAAGCTATGGAGGAAGGAGCTAAGACTGCAGCTGCAAGACAGTGTTTTCTGGTCAGACAGTACTTCTGTGCTGAAATACATCAAGAATGAATCATCAAGGTTTCGCATCTTTGTAGCGAACAGAGTCACGCAGATCCTCAAGATGTCCGACGCATCCCAATGGAGGTATGTGAATACAGCGCACAACCCTGCAGATCTTGCCTCCAGAGGCATGAAAGCGGAACTGTTCCTCAAGGACGAGATATGGATATCTGGACCTCCATTTCTCATGCAACCAGAAGAGACTTGGCCTGTTAACCCAGACAACTTGGGAGAACTTCCACCCGGAGATCCAGAAGTTAAGGTGTCAGCCGCCATTGTCTCCATGGAACAAAAGGAGGATGATGATGCCGTCACACGTTTGATCAACAACAGCTCATCTTGGAGACGTCTCACAAGAGTGATGGCATGGATCCTGAGGCTCAGAGCCATACTTCGGAAAAACAGGAAGAGGAGAGAAGTCACCGGAGGTGCTACTCAGCCAGCATCAAATGCAACTGAACAGAAAGACGTTCTCGACAAGGAGACTCGGCTCTCATTGAAAGAAATCAAAGAAGCCGAACTGGAGATAATTAAGTTCAGTCAAAGAAGAAGGTTCTCTGAAGAGTTCTCTTGCCTCCAAAGGGGAGAGTTTGTGAAGGGGAACAGTCATATTTACAGGCTCAGTCCCATACTGGAAGATGGTGTGCTGAGGGTCGGAGGCCGACTTAGTAAGGCTGCTATGCCCGAAGAGTCTAAACATCCAGCCATAATAGCTAAAGATCTCCACATCTCAGACCTCATCCTACGGCAGATACATCAGGAGGTTGGCCATGGCGGTAGGAACCATATGTTGTCAAAGCTGCGCCAGCGCTATTGGATTCCTGCTGCAGGTGTTGCCATAAGGAAGATAATTTCCAGATGTGTCACCTGTCGTCGGCTACACGGAGTTGCAGGTCAACAACTAATGGCAGACCTGCCCAGTGACAGAGTTTCAACAGAAGAACCTCCGTTCACTTACGTCGGAGTTGACTATTTTGGTCCATTTGAAATCAAGCGTGGTAGGAGTCTTGTGAAAAGATATGGAGTGATCTTCACATGTCTGGCAATAAGGGCTGTGCACATTGAAGTTGCCTCATCGTTGGACACAGATTCGTTCATCAACGCCCTGCGGCGCTTCATCGCGAGAAGAGGACAGATCAAGGAGCTGCGCTCCGACAATGGAACAAATTTCATCGGTGCAGAGCGTGAGCTGAAACGAGCTATTGAAGGATGGAACCTGGAGCAGATCAATGATATGCTCTCTGTGAAAGGAATCAAGTGGACATTTAACCCTCCTACCGGATCACATCACGGGGAGCATGGGAGAGGTTGATTCGTTCCATCAGGAAAATTCTGAACTCCACTTTGAGAACACAGAGTCTGGATGAGGAAGGACTCCATACAGTACTCTGCGAAGTGGAGTCAATTCTCAACAGTAGACCTCTCACTAAGGAATCCACAGATCCAAATGATTTGGAAGCCTTAACACCCAATCATCTCCTGCTTCTTAAAGTCAAGCCCAGCTTACCACCTGGTCTGTTTCACAAAGAGGACAGCTATGCACGCCGAAGATGGAAGCAGGTGCAGTACATTTCTGATCTGTTCTGGAAAAGGTGGATTAGAGAGTATCTGCCACAATTACAGGAACGACAGAAGTGGACAAAGATCAAGCGAAACTTCCTCCCCGATGACATAGTGCTCATAATGGACGATTCCGCACCACGGAATTCCTGGATCATAGGGAGGATTACAGAGACAATGCCAGACAAGAACGGACTTGTGCGACAGGTCCGGATTAAGACCCGGACCAGCCTTCTCTGCAGACCTGTGACGAAGATTTGCCTTCTTCAGGAGTCGACAGAGTCATGAAGGTTTCGCTTCTTTCCCACGACTTTGGATTTACTTGATTCTGGGGGGGGGTTCGATTTAAGAAGAGTATCAAGACCTTATGAACTATGAACTCCTTGCGCACAAAAAAAAAAAATCGCAAAAAAAAAGTGGTGTTTTATATTAGTTGAAGTATTGGTAATTATGACTGTGAAATGAGATTATGTAATAATTAGGGGCCGGTTTGTTGGTGACAGGTATACACAACTCGGGTTGTTAGGGTCACGTCATTCACAAATGGGTCACGTGGTGTCGTAGTAGTAAAATCAGCTGTTCACCGGCGTGTTGCGGGGACAGTAATGTTGAGGGAGTGAACGGGGAAGTCACACTTTGCTGACCGCACGTACGCTACACTATGATGAATCAAACCGTGACTCATTCTATTTTTTGATACTATATGAACTGTTTTTAACTACAATAAACTAACCAAACACAGTATCCTGGATCCGTGGTTATGTGGCGAGCGGCGCGTCTGGCAGGTACCATTATTTCCCCGTGTTAGTCTCTCGGTGACTGCAGAATGTTTGGATAGTCACCATACACCATCATTATTAAAGTCCCATCTGCCGATGTTTGTGTGGTGGGCCAGGTGGACATTTTTGAGGGCAGCACAGTTTCTTGAGGTCTCCATGTTGATTTCGTGAATGATGTATGGAGGGGTGTCCATCCTGGGGGGGAGGGTGGAGATGATTACTCTGGTGTGTGGGAACTCCCTGGAGGCCTTCTCAGCCACCCTGGTCATTGCTTCAGCAGTTCTATTCTGTAGGTAGTGGAGGTCATTTGTGCCCGTGTGCACCACCATGTACTGGGGGCTCCCTAGAGTGTCCTGTCTGAGCAGCTCCATGGCGTGGCCTGTGTTCCGACAGCGCTTGGCTGTCACCTTGAGGCCCGGGAAGAGGCGTGCTGTGTCCAGGTATTTGCCATTGGAGTCCATGAGGAGGACTACCTGGGCTTCGGGCTGGGCTAGTCTGGTGGACTGGGGCCGTGGCTCGGGTGGAGGTTGGGCTGCTGGAAGGGGGTCTGAGTCCAAAGGTATGTCATTGGGTGTCAGGCTGGGAGGGGTAAGTGGGGTCAGGGGGGGGGGGGGGGGGTATATTCTGGTTTGGCAGTAGGGGGGGGTGGGGTGGTGAGTGTTGGAGCAGAGGACCGCTTTTGATCGGGGGGGAATGTATGTATTCTTTCTTCTTGTCGTTGTAGCTTTACTTCCTCTATCTCACTGCGTAGAGACTCCTCCCGGCTGTTTGTATCTTCCTTCATGGCTTTCATCCGGGCCTGTAGGGTGTTGTTGTCCTGCTCTAGCTCCCGCATGGTTTCTGTGAGCTCCATGACCGTCCTCTGGGTCTCCCTCAGCTCTGAAGTGGTCTCCTCCCCGTTCCTCTTCAGATGACGGAGCTCTTCTCCCAGCTGCTGAATGGTGCAGGGCTCAGTCAGCCTGGCCAGAGTCCTCTCTTTAAATTCAGTAAACTCCAGCTCCAGGAGAGATACGCTTTCTCTCAGCTGCTGGACCAGTTTGGAGGGTGTTGAAGGAGTGTGAATGGATGGGCTGACTGGTGCTCTTTGTGCTGGCAGTGGCATCACTGGGTTCACTGTGTGGTTGGAGGGAGTTGGAGTGGCACAGTCAGAAGGGCTAGTTGCTGGTTTTGACTCTGATATTTCTGTGTCTGTGTTCACCTTGTCCTCTTCTGTCTGTGTGTCCGCAGCCTTGTTGGTATTGGGCACAACTCTCTCCACTTCCGTTTTTATTTTTGGGAAAAGCTCTTGAAATATGTTGAGGTTTGCTTCATTTCCCTGTACTAATACAGTCCCTTTAACATAGTAAGAGATTGTTAGAACTGGGTTATCAGTGTCCAGGGTCTCATCATGGCATATCGTGTGCCGTCCTCCTCGACCGATGCCTTCTTTCACAACATGGTCATAGTGGTTACAGATCACCTGTTTCCAGGAGTTAACATCTTCTGTGTGGAAGATGAGGTCATTCATCACCATCTTGTCATTATAGACAGTGTAGTCAGCATACAGCTCTTCTGGGTGGGCCAAAAGTGTCTCCTCCTTGTGTTTTTTCTTGTTTTTATTACTTTTGCAACTAGGAGGGTACTCAACTTCTCTGCTGCACAGCCTGTTTTGGTTATTTTCCATGGCAACACACCAGGTAATACACAAACTTAACTGACTGAGACTGTTGTTATTAGCTTTTTGTACAAGATATTATTTAGGATTTAGCTGGCTGGCTAGCTGTCGTTATCTAACGTTGTGTAGCTACGCAGCTAACTGGCGTTATATACAGCCAGGCAGGTCGGCAGCTAACGCAGCTAACTATCGTTATATACAGCCAAACGGTCCCGCTAGCTAACGCAGCTAACTATCGTTATATACAGCCAAACGGTCCCGCTAGCTAACGCAGCTAACTATCGTTATATACAGCCAAACGGTCCCGCTAGCTCTCGTAGTGACGTTATAAAGAGCCGAACGGTCCCGTTAGCTAACGCAGCTAACTATCGTTATAATGAGCCAAACGGTCCCGTTAGCTCTTGTAGCAATGTTATATTGAACCAGTAACGTTAGAATGAGCCAAACGGTCCCGTTAGCTCTTGTAGCAACGTTTTATTGAACCACACGGTCCCGTTAGCTCTTGTAGCAACGTTTTATTGAACCCAACGGTCCCGCTAGCTCTCGTAGCTAACGGTGTCAGTATACCTGACTACTCTGTTAGCCTCCTTAGCTGCTGTAGGCCGTTGTCTCCTTGTCTCCTTGCTACTTGCTCTTCTCTTTGGATTTAAATGTTGGTCTTTGTCCTATTGGATCTATATATATTCATGTTGCCTTTGTGAAGTTATCTCTTCCTTCTGTTTAGTTATTCCATTAAAAGTTGAATATTCTTTAGGGGTTCATCTTAGCTGAACTTAGCTGAACCTTAGCTGTCTCTCTCTCTCTCTCTCTCTCTCTCTCTCTCTCTCTCTCTCTCTCTCTCTCTCTCTCTCTTCTCTCTCAATTCAATTCAATTCAAATAGGCTTTATTGGCATGAAATATTAACATACTTATTGCCAAAGCAAGTTCAACATACAAACAATAACATATATATTAAGCAATAAAATATCATAACATTAGTAATAACAGTAAGGACAATCAACAAGAAACATATTAATTTACAAAATGGTCACTCGATCGGGTAGTCATTTTTCAAGTGTGGCCATTCAGATACATTTTACAGGGCTTGTTCTCTTATTTTGTGACAACCGTCTACATATTTTGCAGCTAATGCTGTACACTGACTTTTCTCTCCACACATGTATAGTAGCTTTTGGTGATCAGGGAGGTGGATAAACTGTGCATCAATTTTGTTTATTTTGTCAAAGAAGACTTCTCTTAGGTCCTTGTATTTCTCACAGTATAGCAGGAAGTGAAGTTCTGTCTCAATGTCCCCCTGATGGCAAAGTGAACACAGCCTGGCCTCTCTGGGCAGCCAGTTTTGCCTGTAACGGCCTGTTTCTATGGCTAGACTGTGTCCACACAGTTTGTACCGTGTCAATGTTTTTCTTAATTTTATCTCACTCACGGTAGTCAGGTATTCTGCCACCATGTACTCTCTGTTTAGGGTCAAATAGAATTCTAATTTACTTTGAGATTTGGTTGATTTGTTCCAAAAT
Organism: Notolepis coatsorum; assembly: GCF_963971535.1. Classification (NCBI taxonomy): domain Eukaryota; kingdom Metazoa; phylum Chordata; class Actinopteri; order Aulopiformes; family Paralepididae; genus Notolepis; species Notolepis coatsorum. The sequence goes on from NC_140165.1 coordinate 320,202,341, forward strand.
TCTATATAGTTTTCTTTTTGTTTTTGGTTGGGCCAGATTTTTTGGTATCTGTCCTGAGGCATTTGTGGGCAGAGATTTCTGACTAGCTGGCAGAGGGGACTCTTATCTGGGTTCATCTCTTGGCTCTGAAGGGCTTTGTAGTGGTAGGAGTGGGGGTCACTTGATTGGAGGTGTGTGTAAAATTTTATGGCTCGCTTTTGAATTTGAATGATTAGGGGGTGTTACAAAGGGTCAGATTAAACCGAATATATGTATTTATTGATTGATATATATTGCATAATATTTGTATATCGTTTGATATCCCTTGTGTATTCTTTGTACATATACACGGAATATCCCTTTAACCTACTACAGACCATAATATTTCGTTCTCTTATTGGATGGCGTGCCACCAGCGCCAGTGTTTTACCCCCAGAGTCGAGTTCAAAGCTACCGTCAAGGCTTGTCTCAACATGCCCGGTTCTGCCCAGGACTACGAGACAGAGAGGAGGCTGGCACTAGATTATTCCCCGTACATATAAATATGGCGCAGGTGGATACAGAAGTAGTTCAGTTCAGTCCGCAGTCCGTTCAGTTCGAGTTACCAAAGTGAAGCCTCACCCACTATGCAACGTGCGGTGAAGTGGGCCCGTATTGCCCCAAAATAGAGTCTTGTTTTATCCTAATACGTTTGTTCAACGTATCGTTCGCTCCTTACTAGTAAGCCTTCATTACGAGTCAAAGACCAAGTGAAGTGAGCAATTGTGTGTCTAAATAGAGCACTTATAGCCGCGTGCGAATAGGATAGTGGAGTATCATAGCTTGGTTGAGTAACGTCAAGTTCAACATAGTTAATGTGAAGTACCGCGCACCGGAGGATCTACACCGGCGCCAGCAGAGCCCCGTTCCGGCTGGATTATTATTATTCTTATTGCTTTGGACCAGGCTGTTTGGAGCGGAGAATAATCGTCTACACCCACTGCTGTGGGACCTGCCCGTGAGGACCATCATTCGAGCCCGTCTCTATTGGAGAGGCTGACCGGCTTTCACCTGTGCGACGCGCATACTGGGATTACAGCGGCTGCCTTTCGTCCGCTGATACAGGGAGTAATAAATCAAATCAAATCAAATCAAATTTATTTATAGGGCCCGACAACACACGTTAATGTCCCCATGGGCCGTACAGGTCTTCTTTAAACAAGTCAAGAAGACAACATAACAATAAGTCAAGAACAGAACAAGAACACCATAGGGTCCAAACATTTTTTAGATGAATGCAAATAAATGAAAGAATGCAAGCACTCCCAGACATACCCCACGCGAAGGTAAGGAAAAACTCACTAAAACCTAACAATAGGGAAAAAAGCTCCACAGGCAATGTGGAGGAGAGAAACCTTAGAAGGGCCGTTCAAGGGGGGATCTCCCTTCTTAGATGTCGGTGATAGTAGTGTTGCAGACGGACAGTTGGTAAGCATGCACTCATGTGTGTAGTGAAACACAGATGAGTGCATGCAATAGCAACTGTACATTTTGAAAAATTAAAGATAGAGTTGATAGCGGATCTATTTGAAGCACAGGGGCGGCGCAAGAGGGTCACGTCCTCCCCTAATACCGCCTCCAGGAGCCTATATTGAGTACCCGCTGACCAGACTTTGCATTCGAACATTTGCTCCCCCTGCTGGCTTACAACCGGTGGAACCCCCCTACCAGTACAATAGATATAATTCCTAATATTCAATGTATATTATGTATCTTTTGCTGTAATAAATGTGAGGTTTTGCCCGCTGCTCACCACCTTTTCTCTGTTTCTTTAAAGCCTACTGTTAGAAATTCCCTTCTCACTCACTCTCTCTAGCCCCCACCCTCTCGTTCTTTACTCTCGTTTACTCTCAGTGGCCACACCTGGACTATTATCAATTACCTCTCGCACCTGTGGTGGCAGGCTAATTAGTTCCCCTGTGGGCTTTAAATACCAGGGCTCTTCCCCTCGTTTCGGCGTGGGGTCGTGTTGTATTCATGCTGAGTCATATTCTCTAACATCTAGACTCTTTCGGGAGATCCTCTGGTCTACCAATGCTGTAAGATGGATCTCTCCAGCCTTGAGATGTTTGCTCCAGCCTTCGTCTGCTGTCGCCGTAGCCTGTGGAGGAGACTGTTCTGCGCTCCCTGTAACTTCCACGGGAGGCACCCCAGCGCTCCACTGCAGACCCCAGCGCAGCTGTTCGTCCTGACGCACATCTAGACCAACGCGCATCTCCCGGACCCTCGGGCTTGGCACGCTCTCCAGTCACCAGCGCGCAACGCGCATCTTCAAGGGCTTTGGCCACCTGTCGCCGTTTGCCTGGAGGGAGACATTGTACTGCGCTCTCTAATTCTCTACGGGAGGTATTCCAGTGTTCCACTCCAGACCAGCGCGCCAGATGCGCTCAAGCCTTCGCCACCTGCCGCCGTTTGCCTGGAGGGAGACACTGTACTGCGCTCTCTAATCCTCTACGGGAGGTATTCCAGTGTTCCACTTCAGACCTTCGAGCTTGGCACGCTCCTCCGTACCAGCGCACAGACGCGCATCTTCCAGACCTTCGAGCTTGGCACGCTCCTCCGTACCAGCGCACTGACGCGCATCTTCCAGACCTTCGAGCTTGGCACGCTCCTCCGTACCAGCGCACAGACGCGCATCTTCCAGACCTTCGAGCTTGGCACGCTCTCCAGACCTCAGCGCGCCGACGCGCATCTTCCAGACCTTCGTGCTTGGCACACTCCTCCTCGCAGACGCACCCCGAGGCGTCTCTCGGTTCCGACGCGCACACCAAGGTGTGGCGCGCACTCTGTTCCTCGGCTCCGACAGCGGCTACCCGGTGGACGACACCCTCGCCACCGCCACTGTTCCGACGCGCACACCAAGGTGTGGCGCGCACTCTGTTCCTCGGCTCCGACAGCGGCTACCCGGTGGACGACACCCTCGCCACCGCCACTGTTCCGACGCGCACACCAAGGTGTGGCGCGCACTCTGTTCCTCGGCTCCGACAGCGGCTACCCGGTGGACGACACCCTCGCCACCGCCACTGTTCCAGCACTCTGTTCCTCGGCTCCGACAGTCGGCTACCCGGTGGACGACACCCTCGCCACCGCCACTGTTTCCAGCACTCTGTTCCTCGGCTCGGACAGCCAGCCACCCGGTGGCGATGCCCTCGCCCCGCTGCTGTCCCTTTACCATGACGCATACGCCTGGGTGAGTTTTGATTGTGATGTCACTCACCCAGCGTAGTGCCCTTGCCCCCGTTCCCGCTGCTGTCCCTGTACCTTTACGCATACGCCTGGGTGAGTTTTGATTGTGATGTCACTCACTCAGCGTAGTGCCCTTGCCCCCGTTCCCGCTGCTGTCCCTGTACCTTTACGCATACGCCTGGGTGAGTTTTGATTGTGATGTCACTCACTCAGCGTAGTGCCCTTGCCCCCGTTCCCGCTGCTGTCCCTGTACCTTTACGCATACGCCTGGGTGAGTTTTGATTGTGATGTCACTCACTCAGCGTAATGCCTCTTGCCCCCGTTCCCGCTGCTGTCCCTGTACCTTTACGCATACGCCTGGGTGAGTTTTGATTGTGATGTCACTCATCCAGCGTAATGCCTCTTGCCCCCGTCTCGCTGCTGTTCCTGTACCATTACGCATACGCCTGGGTGAGTTTTGATTGTGATGTCACTCACCCAGCGTATTGCCTCCTTTAGTTCTCACTTAGTTATTAGTTTGGACATTTCATCTCCCACTCTGTTTTGTTCTCTCGTGGATATTATTTTGGACATTTCATCTCCCACTGTGTGTTTATTCACACGAAGATAGTATTTACTTTGTTACTTTGTTATTTGGACTGTTCTGCATCTGCTCTGTTTGTTCCCTTTGAATATTAACCCTCTCCTCTGTTCTGCAGAGCGGCCCAGATGTTTTCCCACCAGTCCCCAGTTCCTCCCTGTCCCCAGCCCGCCTCCGCGGTTCTCTGTCCCCAGTTCCTCCCTGTTCCCCAGCCCGCCTCCGCGGGCCTCAGTCCCCTCTGTCCCAAGTTCTCCCCTTCTAGTTCCACCTAGTCCCTAGTCCTCTATCCCTAGTTCTCCTAGTCCCTAGTCCTCTTTCCCTTGTTCTCCTAGTCTCTAGTTCCTCTGTTCCCTAGGCGTTCCCTTAACCTTCCCTTAGGCGTTCCCTTACCTTCCCATAGTGTTCCCTTTTCCTGCCCGCCTCTTAAAGGCACTTTACCTTCCCCTCTTGTGTTATTCCAGTGTTTTGTGTTTTCTCCCTTAAAGGGACAGTGCCCTTTTTCCCTGTTCTAAATAAATATCTGTTTCTTGGCAAACCATCATACCTGTCTTGTGTTGTGCGATTGGGGTCGGTTACAAACCATAACAGTACGACCCCACCAAATCGACGACCCCAGCCAGCACAGACGGTGTATGTTGAGTTTGCCTTTTTTTTTCTTGTTCCCTCTAGCTCCCCTGTTAGCCCTGTTAGCTCCCCTGTTAGCTTGTTGGTCTCCCCTCTAGCTCCCCTGTTAGCCCTGTTAGCTTCCCTGTTTGCCCAGTTTAGCTTCCCTGTTAGTCCTGTTTAGCTCCCTTGTTAGCCTGTTACTCCCCTGTTTAGCTTGTTAGTCTCCCCGGTTAGCTCCCCTGTTTGCTTCCCGTTTTGCCCTGTTTGACCCCCCTGTAGCTAGCCATGCCCTGGCAGCTAACCCAGTCCCTCAGCAGAGCCCCTGTCTGCTAGCTTAGCCCCGGCTGCTAGCACAGCCTCTATGTTTATGCAGCCCTTGCTGCTGGCATAGGCCCTGTAGCTAGCCATGCCCTGGCGGCTAACCCAGTTTCCCTCTGCATGGCCCCGGTCTGCTAGCTTGGCCCCGGCTGTTAGCACAGCCTCTATGTTAATGCAGCCTTGCAGCTGGCATAGGCCCTGTAGCTAGCCAGGCCCAAGCAGCTAACCCGGTCCCTCTGCATGGCCTCCACTTTTTTGTGTAGTTTATCCCACTGCTAGGACTGCCCTTTCAGCTAGCAAGGTCAGTTTTTCTCACACAGCTAGGACTGTCCTTCCAGCTAGCTTGTGCTCTCATGCTGGTCCAGCCCTGTCTGCCAGCCTAGCTCCGGCAGCTAGCGCAGCCTCTATGTTGATGTAGCAGTACAGCTAGCATAGGCCCTGTAGCTATCAGTGCCCTGGCAGCTACCCTTTCCCTCTGCTAGCCTGGCTCCGGCAGCTTGCGCAGCCTCTATGTTGATGTAGCAGTACAGCTAGCATAGGCCCTGTAGCTATCAGTGCCCTGGCAGCTAACCTTCCCTCTGCTAGCCCTTTCCCGGTGCTTCCATGGTTACCCCTTAGCTACCCTGCTTGCCCCTCAGTTCCTCTAGACCAGTTGCTCTAGACCAGTTCTCTAGACCCAGTTCCTCTAGACCAGTTCCTCTAGACCAGTTCTCTAGACCAGTTCCCTAAACCAGTTCTCTAGACCAGTTCTCTTGCCCAGTTCGCTAGACTAGTTCTCTAGACCCAGTTTCCTCTAGACCAGTTGCCCCTCTGCTACCCTAGTTACCCCTCGGCGACCCTGTTTCTTTTGCTAGCCCCACTCTTGTGGTGGCTTCCCCTGCTGGCTTGGCCAGTACCTCTTGTTTTGCCCCCTGCCACTCTGTCTGTATTTGTTTTGGGTCGCCGGGTGGCTCCCGTTGAGGGGGGGGTACTGTGAGGTTTTGCCCGCTGCTCACCACCTTTTCTCTGTTTCTTTAAAGCCTACTGTTAGAAATTCCCTTCTCACTCACTCTCTCTAGCCCCCACCCTCTCGTTCTTTACTCTCGTTTACTCTCAGTGGCCACACCTGGACTATTATCAATTACCTCTCGCACCTGTGGTGGCAGGCTAATTAGTTCCCCTGTGGGCTTTAAATACCAGGGCTCTTCCCCTCGTTTCGGCGTGGGGTCGTGTTGTATTCATGCTGAGTCATATTCTCTAACATCTAGACTCTTTCGGGAGATCCTCTGGTCTACCAATGCTGTAAGATGGATCTCTCCAGCCTTGAGATGTTTGCTCCAGCCTTCGTCTGCTGTCGCCGTAGCCTGTGGAGGAGACTGTTCTGCGCTCCCTGTAACTTCCACGGGAGGCACCCCAGCGCTCCACTGCAGACCCCAGCGCAGCTGTTCGTCCTGACGCACATCTAGACCAACGCGCATCTCCCGGACCCTCGGGCTTGGCACGCTCTCCAGTCACCAGCGCGCAACGCGCATCTTCAAGGGCTTTGGCCACCTGTCGCCGTTTGCCTGGAGGGAGACATTGTACTGCGCTCTCTAATTCTCTACGGGAGGTATTCCAGTGTTCCACTCCAGACCAGCGCGCCAGATGCGCTCAAGCCTTCGCCACCTGCCGCCGTTTGCCTGGAGGGAGACACTGTACTGCGCTCTCTAATCCTCTACGGGAGGTATTCCAGTGTTCCACTTCAGACCTTCGAGCTTGGCACGCTCCTCCGTACCAGCGCACAGACGCGCATCTTCCAGACCTTCGAGCTTGGCACGCTCCTCCGTACCAGCGCACTGACGCGCATCTTCCAGACCTTCGAGCTTGGCACGCTCCTCCGTACCAGCGCACAGACGCGCATCTTCCAGACCTTTGAGCTTGGCACGCTCTCCAGACCTCAGCGCGCCGACGCGCATCTTCCAGACCTTCGTGCTTGGCACACTCCTCCTCGCAGACGCACCCCGAGGCGTCTCTCGGTTCCGACGCGCACACCAAGGTGTGGCGCGCACTCTGTTCCTCGGCTCCGACAGCGGCTACCCGGTGGACGACACCCTCGCCACCGCCACTGTTCCGACGCGCACACCAAGGTGTGGCGCGCACTCTGTTCCTCGGCTCCGACAGCGGCTACCCGGTGGACGACACCCTCGCCACCGCCACTGTTCCGACGCGCACACCAAGGTGTGGCGCGCACTCTGTTCCTCGGCTCCGACAGCGGCTACCCGGTGGACGACACCCTCGCCACCGCCACTGTTCCAGCACTCTGTTCCTCGGCTCCGACAGTCGGCTACCCGGTGGACGACACCCTCGCCACCGCCACTGTTTCCAGCACTCTGTTCCTCGGCTCGGACAGCCAGCCACCCGGTGGCGATGCCCTCGCCCCGCTGCTGTCCCTTTACCATTACGCATACGCCTGGGTGAGTTTTGATTGTGATGTCACTCACCCAGCGTAGTGCCCTTGCCCCCGTTCCCGCTGCTGTCCCTGTACCTTTACGCATACGCCTGGGTGAGTTTTGATTGTGATGTCACTCACTCAGCGTAGTGCCCTTGCCCCCGTTCCCGCTGCTGTCCCTGTACCTTTACGCATACGCCTGGGTGAGTTTTGATTGTGATGTCACTCACTCAGCGTAGTGCCCTTGCCCCCGTTCCCGCTGCTGTCCCTGTACCTTTACGCATACGCCTGGGTGAGTTTTGATTGTGATGTCACTCACTCAGCGTAATGCCTCTTGCCCCCGTTCCCGCTGCTGTCCCTGTACCTTTACGCATACGCCTGGGTGAGTTTTGATTGTGATGTCACTCATCCAGCGTAATGCCTCTTGCCCCCGTCTCGCTGCTGTTCCTGTACCATTACGCATACGCCTGGGTGAGTTTTGATTGTGATGTCACTCACCCAGCGTATTGCCTCCTTTAGTTCTCACTTAGTTATTAGTTTGGACATTTCATCTCCCACTCTGTTTTGTTCTCTCGTGGATATTATTTTGGACATTTCATCTCCCACTGTGTGTTTATTCACACGAAGATAGTATTTACTTTGTTACTTTGTTATTTGGACTGTTCTGCATCTGCTCTGTTTGTTCCCTTTGAATATTAACCCTCTCCTCTGTTCTGCAGAGCGGCCCAGATGTTTTCCCACCAGTCCCCAGTTCCTCCCTGTCCCCAGCCCGCCTCCGCGGTTCTCTGTCCCCAGTTCCTCCCTGTTCCCCAGCCCGCCTCCGCGGGCCTCAGTCCCCTCTGTCCCAAGTTCTCCCCTTCTAGTTCCACCTAGTCCCTAGTCCTCTATCCCTAGTTCTCCTAGTCCCTAGTCCTCTTTCCCTTGTTCTCCTAGTCTCTAGTTCCTCTGTTCCCTAGGCGTTCCCTTAACCTTCCCTTAGGCGTTCCCTTACCTTCCCATAGTGTTCCCTTTTCCTGCCCGCCTCTTAAAGGCACTTTACCTTCCCCTCTTGTGTTATTCCAGTGTTTTGTGTTTTCTCCCTTAAAGGGACAGTGCCCTTTTTCCCTGTTCTAAATAAATATCTGTTTCTTGGCAAACCATCATACCTGTCTTGTGTTGTGCGATTGGGGTCGGTTACAAACCATAACAATAAATACTTAAAGACAACTTTGTGTGGAAACCGTATCATTGTGGAGGTGTTCTCATCAGATATACTTGTGTACGGTATGGCCAGTATAATGTACATAAGACGGTAGTGGTTTAATGATACCATACTTGATTAATACAGTCAGGGAATTGTACCCCTCAGTTACAATTGGTCCTTCGAGCCGGAGAGAATTAGCGTAATATTAATATAATATTAATATTGACATGGCAGATGATGAACACTCCACAAACGGTTCTCCTAAGCTAGATCGCCCGCAGCGCAGACGGCAGCCACCTCCCTATCTAGAGGCATACAATGTCAGTCCAATACCTAGCTTTAAAGGGAAGTTAAATACGGATAAAGTAACTAAAGCGGATAGTAAAATTATGTCCAACCCTACCGACCAGGCTACCCCGCCAGTAGAGACCCTAGTGGGTTCTAACGTAACTGACCAAGCTCACGGTGGGGACCAGGAGGGACCTGACATGACTTTACCCCCAGACAACGACCACGGGACAGTCCCCGGAGAGCTCCAGGATAAAGAAAGCCCTCCCGGGACGGAACCCGACCCACCACAAGAAGAGACGTGCACCCAGGAGATGGATCTCCTCGGTACGCGACAGGAGAACGGATCTCCAACGAGTACTGCCGGGAGCCGATCGCCTCGAACGGCGTCTTCCCCCAGCGAGGCGGACAAGATGCTGGCGCAGGCACTCATCGCCACCCTGGCAGCCTCCACCGAACGCGATCGACTTCAAGCGCAACAGACGCGCGAGCGCGAACATTCTGCAACCGAGCGAGAGCGCTTCCAGGCGCAACAAAGGAGTGAAGACGACCGCATAAGACTGGAGACCAGACGCCTTCAGACGGAAGAGAACATTGAAAGAAGCCGCGCCGATGCACAGCACGCCGCCGCCAATGCACAGCACGCCGCCGCCAATGCACAGCGCGACGTCGCAAATGCACAGCTCCACGCCGCCCATGCCAGCGCCAATGCCCAGCGCGACGCCGCCAACGCACAGCGCGACGCCGCCCAGGCCAGCGCCAATGCGCAGCGCGACGCCGCCAATGCCCAGCGCGAAGCAGCGCGCGACGCAGCCCATGCCCAGCGCGAGGCAGAGCGCGACCGGCTGCAGGCGGAGCTGATAGACAAACTGGTTGCCATGGCGACACCCCCTCACTCCGCACGGAGCTCTCGGAGATCGTCAAGACAAGGGTCTAGGACACATTCCCCTACCCGACCAAGCGACCCGGGACCCCGCCAACAGGAGGATCCTGTACACGTCTCCGAACCCCCGCCCCGGCCGGTCCATACGAGACCCAGCAACCGGGAAGAACCGGACCACGCCGAGAGACTGAACAGAAGACTCCAGGTCCTAGCAGAGGAAGATGAAGAGGAAGAGGAGGAATGTCAAGCCGACCAGCAGCAACGTGCTCTGGACCAGGAGGCCCATTACAGCCCCGACCAGCAGCAACGTACTCTGGACCAGGAGGTCCAGTACAGCCCAGAAGTCAGCCCCGAGGCACTGCGCTACAAACCCCCGACTCAACTCACGGGTGAGTTTGACGCACCGCCAGCCCAGAGGAACAGCACCTGGGTACCCGGCCCTTGGTACCCACCAAGTACCAGCCCAAGACGACACGCAAGAGGAGACTCGCCTAGGAGGCCTCTCCCCCAACGCTCACCGATGTGCCAGTCATCCATGGCATCGTACCTTGGCACACCGACGTTCCCGGACTTCACACACGAGAACAGAGCACAGTACACAGAGCTACGAATGTGCTTAGAGACAATGATGTCCGATGTAGTTGATGAACCGTACAAATATGCTATCCTACTGAAGCACCTCAAGGTGCCCCGAGCGCACAATATAGCGCTGGCCTATGCCACCTCTACTACCCCATACACCGCGGCTCTAGCAGCACTCGACCAAAGATATGGACGCATATGGGACTACGTAATACAAGAGATAAGGCATATTGACCGCCTACCCCCAGCCACAGACAATCGCTCACTAGATGACCTGTCTATCAAGGTACAATCCCTGGTAGGGATGCTGGGGGCGCAAAGAGAAAAGGGTATGCACGAACTGTACGCGAACTCTAATGTCGAGAGGATTTTAGAGAAGCTTCCGCCCGCCCGACAAGATCGCTTCAGGCGGCAAAGAGACCACCGTGATCCTAACGGTCCCGAGCCATCCCTCCTAGACCTAGCCGACTTCCTGGCGAGAGAAGTCAACAGCCTACGGTTGGATACGTTCATGCGGAGCACACCAAGCTCCAGAGAGGGACCTAGGAGAGCAAACGATGGCCGCAGATTGGTGACCGTCATGCACCAATCAGAATCAGTACCGAGCAGCAAGAACCACAACACCCCCTCGACGAAAGAGGACCAGTGGAAGATTGAGTGCCAGTACTGTGAGGGAGAACATCGGCTGTACCAATGCGACACTTTCGGGAAGCTGACCACGGACGAGGTGAGTCAGTGGGTCAAGGACCACCGCCGCTGCTTCCGCTGCGCGCGCAGCCACCTAGCAGCTGAGTGCCGCTTGAAGAAGAAGTGCAGCAGGTGCGGTGGCACCCACTTGGAGGTCCTGCATGACATCAACAGGCGTCAGCCAGGACAACAGAGTGGGCCCGTCGCGGTAATGTACCATGCCGAGGCGGTGGCACCAGTACCGAAGAGCCACCAGACCGCTCCCTGGTGTCCCGACTGCTACAGCAGACACTGGGAGTCACGGTGCGACTCACACCATATAGATCCTGTGTCACCACAGACAGGTGACAACCCCCCGGCAAAGGAGGTATGGAAGATCGACTGTACGTACTGCCGAGGAGGACACTGGCTGGACCAGTGCGACGTGTTCCCGGAACTGACCATCACCGAAATGGAGCAGTGGATTGCGTCTGACCCCCCACAAGCCGGTCACCGCCGATTCTTGTGCGAGGATAACATGATAAGAATAGCCCGACGAGGCAACCGACCAACAGGAGTGCTCCACATAGACCCCAAGCAGAGCGGGACCCCCCGAGTGCTCCTCAAAGTGGTCAGAGTGCTCCTGAGCTACGAGGACAAGGTCCTGGACACTTACGCCGTCCTGGACGATGGGTCTGAAAAGACTCTCCTCCTCGCTTCCGCAGCAGCCCAGTTGGGCCTGCGGGGTGTCAAAGATACCATGACCATACGCACCATCAGAAGGGACCAGAAGACCATAAAAGGTGAAAAGGTCTCCTTCAAGATAGCAGCGGTGGACCAGCCCGAGAAGCAGTATAGTATAACCAACGTCTTCACCAGCCACGACATAGGCTTGTCTCAGTACACCTACCCCATCCCACAGCTGATGGCTAAGTATGTGCACCTACGTCAACTACCTATACCGCTTATCGACGGCGCCACACCGACCCTGCTCATCGGCACCGACCACGCGGACCTCATTCTCCCAATTGAGGCGGCCCACATCGGACCCAAAGGATGCCCAGTCGCGGTTCAGACCCGACTGGGATGGACGCTCCAGGGCCCCCTCTACGGACTTGACAGTCAACCCACGTCTACAAGCTGCCTACACACAAAGGCGAGCGACACCGGCCACTCCCTCTTACAGCAGAGGCTATTGACATTAAGCGAGAGGCCCGTGAGAGAACCGTGGGCACCAGAGGGAGTTCGGAACTCCACCCCCCTCAGCTGCGCTTCAGACGTAGCTGACCTCGAACCCAGCACCCCAAGCGACTCCTTGACGGGGCGGCCGGGACCGGCCCCTCCTCAGACGGGGTACAGAGCAAACAAGAGAAACAGACGGAGGAGGAGGAGGCACAGCCAAGCACAGATCAAAGCAGTCTCAGGCCCGCTTCCTCCTAAGCCCCCCTTCATCCCGTCCAGTCGTCATGACCATAGACCAGTCACTACCCCGAGCTGCGTGGCCGGCCGGCCGCGTAAGCAAAGTGACCACTGGTGCCGACGGAAAGGTCAGAGTGGCAGAATTGCTCGTCAAAGGGCGGACCTACAACCGACCCGTGGCGAGGCTGATAGAGCCGCCAAGGCTCCCCGACTCGCTTAATGACGACCATGACCCCTGACTTTGTGAACTGCCTACCCTCACAACGGACATTGAGTAGTGGACAGTGCGGTTAATCTGTCTCTGCTTAGCTAATTAGGTGGGACTAATTAGGGAGCGGCTGTTACAAAGGGTCAGATTAAACCGAATATATGTATTTATTGATTGATATATATTGCATAATATTTGTATATCGATTGATATCCCTTGTGTATTCTTTGTACATATACACGGAATATCCCTTTAACCTACTACAGACCATAATATTTCGTTCTCTTATTGGATGGCGTGCCACCAGCGCCAGTGTTTTACCCCCAGAGTCGAGTTCAAAGCTACCGTCAAGGCTTGTCTCAACATGCCCGGTTCTGCCCAGGACTACGAGACAGAGAGGAGGCTGGCACTAGATTATTCCCCGTACATATAAATATGGCGCAGGTGGATACAGAAGTAGTTCAGTTCAGTCCGCAGTCCGTTCAGTTCGAGTTACCCAAGTGAAGCCTCACCCACTATGCAACGTGCGGTGAAGTGGGCCCGTATTGCCCCAAAATAGAGTCTTGTTTTATCCTAATACGTTTGTTCAACGTATCGTTCGCTCCTTACTAGTAAGCCTTCATTACGAGTCAAAGACCAAGTGAAGTGAGCAATTGTGTGTCTAAATAGAGCACTTATAGCCGCGTGCGAATAGGATAGTGGAGTATCATAGCTTGGTTGAGTAACGTCAAGTTCAACATAGTTAATGTGAAGTACCGCGCACCGGAGGATCTACACCGGCGCCAGCAGAGCCCCGTTCCGGCTGGATTATTATTATTCTTATTGCTTTGGACCAGGCTGTTTGGAGCGGAGAATAATCGTCTACACCCACTGCTGTGGGACCTGCCCGTGAGGACCATCATTCGAGCCCGTCTCTATTGGAGAGGCTGACCGGCTTTCACCTGTGCGACGCGCATACTGGGATTACAGCGGCTGCCTTTCGTCCGCTGATACAGGGAGTAATACCGCCTCCAGGAGCCTATATTGAGTACCCGCTGACCAGACTTTGCATTCGAACATTTGCTCCCCCTGCTGGCTTACATCGGTGGAACCCCCCTACCAGTACAATAGATATAATTCCTAATATTCAATGTATATTATGTATCTTTTGCTGTAATAAATACTTAAAGACAACTTTGTGTGGAAACCGTATCATTGTGGAGGTGTTCTCATCAGATATACTCGTGTACGGTATGGCCAGTATAATGTACATAAGACGGTAGTGGTTTAATGATACCATACTTGATTAATACAGTCAGGGAATTGTACCCCTCAGTTACAGGGGGTATTGGCCGAGTTCTGCCCTGCATACATTATTGGCAGTGTGTCTGTGGACCTTAAGTAGGTTTTTGCACAATTCTGCATGCAGTACTTCTAATGGGTGTTTTTCCCATTTTGGGAAATCTTGGTTAGTTAATGGACCCCACACTTCACTGCCATATAATATTATTGGATTTATTACGGAATTTAGAATTTTGAGCCAGGTCCTAATTGGGATGTCAATTGGAATTTTCCTTTTGATGGCATAAAAAGCCCTTCTTCCCTTCTCCTTCAATTCATTCACAGCCATATTGAAGTTTCCATTATGATTTATTTTCAATCCCAAATATGGGTAGCTTTTTGTGTTTTCTAATATGTGTGTGCCTAATTTAAATGTATTATGTGAACTCTGAGACTCGTGTCTCCTTTGAAAGATCATGACTTTAGTCTTCTTCATGTTTATGTTCAGAGACCATGTCTGACAGAACTGGTGGAGGATGTCTAGGTTCTGTTGTAGACCCTCTTTAGTGGCTGACAGCAGAACCAGATCATCTGCGTACATCAGTAATTTTACATTGGTATCGTGCAGAGTCAGACCGGGTGCAGTAGAAAGTTCTAATAACTTTGCTAATTCATTTATATATATATTGAACAATGTTGGGCTTAAATTGCACCCCTGGCGGACTCCGCGACCCTGGGTGAAGAAATTTGTTCTTTTATTTCCAATTCTAACAGCACATCTGTTTTTTGTGTACATGGATTTGATCAAGTCATATGTATTTCCTCCAACACCACTTTCTAGAATTTTGAAGAAAAGACCTTTGTGCCAAATTGAGTCAAAGGCTTTTTCAAAATCGACAAAGCAGGAATATATTTTGTTTTTGTTCTGTTTTACGTGAATGTCAATTAGGGTTTTAAGAGTGTATATATGGTCAGAGGTACGATAATTTGGTAAGAATCCGATTTGGCTTTTACTTAGAACGCTGTGTTCTGTAAGGAATTCTATGAGTCTGGTGTTGATGATACTACATAAAAGTTTGCCCAAATTACTCGTCACACAGATACCCCTATAGTTTTTTGGGTCATGTTTATCTCCACTCTTGAGAATTGGGGTTATGAGTCCTTCATTCCAGACATCAGGAAAATATCCTAGATTTAGTGTCAAATTGAATAATTTTAAAATAGCCAATTGGAATTTTTCAGAGCTGTGTTTAATCATTTCATTTAATATGCCATCTGTACCACAGGCCTTTCTAGCTTTAAGGCACTGGAGTTTTGATTTCAGCTCTTGTTCTGTGATTGGGAAGTCTAAAGGGTTTTGATTATCCTTTATGGTATTTTCCCATTTTTGTAATTTTTCACATATCTGGCTGGTTTCCGTTTTTGTATTTAGGGGTACAGTTGTAAAGAGTGATGTGAAGTGGTTTGTCCAAACATCCCCATCTTGGATAGCCATTTCTTCCGGCTTATCTTTATTCAATGAGTTCCAGTGGTCCCAGAAGGAGTTAGAGCTTAGAGAGTCCTCTATTTTGCACAATTGTTTATTTACGTGATTGTTCCTTTTAATTCTGATGGTCTTTTTGTAGTGTTTCAATGATTCACAGTATTGGAGGCGTAAGGTGTCATTTTGTGGGTTTATGTGTTTCTGGTTTGATATTTTTCTTAGCTGTGTTCTAAGAGCTTTACATTCTTTGTCAAACCATTGGTCCTTTTTAGTTTTTCTCTGTTTGTTACCTGATAGTTTTAATTTGGACTTTGTTGCAGTTCTTTCAAATATATAATTGATGTGTTCTACAGCTAGGTTTACTCCTTCAACACTGTTAGAGTATGGCATGGCTAGGAACGTATCTAACAGTGATTGTGTCTCATCACTGGCGATGGCTCTCTGGTAGTCCTGCATGCTGTTCTGGGACCATCTGTAGTATTTGGGGATGTTGTATAGTTTACTGGGCTGTGTAGGGGGATTTTTGAGAGACTCAGTTCTTTTCATGTATGCAGTGATCTGACTGTGGTCGGAGAGTGGGGTCAGGGGTTTGACTGTGAATGAACTGAAGGATACTGGATCCAGATCTGTTATCATGTAATCTACTGTGCAGCTGCCAAGGGGTGAGCAGTAAGTGTACCTTCCTTGTGAGTCCCCTCTCACACACCCATTGACAAGGTAGAGACTCAGTCCTCTACACAGCTGTAATAAATCCTTTCCATTTTTGTTTATGGAAGTGTCATGGTTATTTCTAGGGGACTGGTTTACATGGTTGCATATGGTGTGGTCAGATATGAAATTGTCTCCATGTGTACTGGTGAAATCAGGGTGGGTTCCCGTTCGGGCATTGAAGTCACCGCAAACAAGCACATGACCTTGACTTTGATAAAGACATATTTCTGATTCAAGGTTGGAGAAGATGTCGTCTGAGTAATATGGAGACCCAGTGGGTGGTACGTATATTCCACAGATAAATAGGTCTCTCTGAGAGGGGATTACTTCTTTATTTAGTTTTAACCAAATATGATTGTTCCCGGTTTTTAGAATCTGTATTGACTGGTGGAGTTGTGATTTGTACCAAATTATCAATCCCCCTGAGTCTCTGCCCTGACTAATATGTTTTGTTTTATTTGATGGCAAAATGACTTCTCTATAGTGAGGAGGGCAGTGTGTGTCTACATCTTCTCTGCACCATGTCTCAGTTAGGATTAAGAGGTCATTGTTTGTTATAGCCTGTAAAAAATCTGAGTCTCTACTCTTAAGGCCGTATGTTGAAGAGCAAAGACCCTGTATGTTCCAGCAACTAATGGCGAATGATTGCATTTTGTACAAAAATTATATAAAGGTATAAAGGTTATAAGGTATAAGGGTATTCAATCAATGAAAAATATATATAAAGGTGTTCAAAGGTATAAAGGTTATAGGGTATAAAGGTATTCAGTCAATGGACGAACATCACAGAATAAATTTAACAACAACAAAGGCAACAGCAGGCAGTTGGCCTGCTTTTCTTTTCTTTTGGTCGATTGCTAGCTTGTAGTGAGAAGTTTACTGCATAGCGTGTATAACATTTGTTTGATCTCATTTAGCTCTGATGTGGGTGGGGGGGGGGGGCCTGGTCAGGGCGGATGCATAGGTCATCTCCTGCGGCGGACGGTGAGGGGGTCGGCTGGGGGGACGTCTCCTCTCACTGGGTGGGTTGGAAGGGTGGGGTGTGGGCTGGGGGCGGTTGAGGGGTCGGCTGGGGGGATGTCTCCTCTCACTGGGTGGGGTGGAAAGGTGGGGTATAGGTGGGGCATAGGTTTGTGGGGTGACTCCTCGTGGGTATCTCATGGGCCTGTGCTTTCTCGGAGAGGCCAGTGTGTGACTGGGTCTGTTGGGGTTGCGTCCGAGGGCAGCATCCTTTAATGTTTTTGCAAATGTCCTCACTCCCGCATTGTTTAGGTGTAGCCCATCATTATTAAAGTCCCATCTGCCGATGTTTGTGTGGTGGGCCAGGTGGACATTTTTGAGGGCAGCACAGTTTCTTGAGGTCTCCATGTTGATTTCGTGAATGATGTATGGAGGGGTGTCCATCCTGGGGAGGAGGGTGGAGATGATTACTCTGGTGTGTGGGAACTCCCTGGAGGCCTTCTCAGCCACCCTGGTCATTGCTTCAGCAGTTCTATTCTGTAGGTAGTGGAGGTCATTTGTGCCCGTGTGCACCACCATGTACTGGGGGCTCCCTAGAGTGTCCTGTCTGAGCAGCTCCATGGCGTGGCCTGTGTTCCGACAGCGCTTGGCTGTCACCTTGAGGCCCGGGAAGAGGCGTGCTGTGTCCAGGTATTTGCCATTGGAGTCCATGAGGAGGACTACCTGGGCTTCGGGCTGGGCTGGTCTGGTGGACTGGGGCCGTGGCTCGGGTGGAGGTTGGGCTGCTGGAAGGGGGTCTGAGTCCAAAGGTATGTCATTGGGTGTCAGGCTGGGAGGGGTAAGTGGGGTCAGGGGGGGGGGGGGTATATTCTGGTTTGGCAGTAGGGGGGGGGTGGGGTGGTGAGTGTTGGAGCAGAGGACCGCTTTTGATCGGGGGGGAATGTATGTATTCTTTCTTCTTGTCGTTGTAGCTTTACTTCCTCTATCTCACTGCGTAGAGACTCCTCCCGGCTGTTTGTATCTTCCTTCATGGCTTTCATCCGGGCCTGTAGGGTGTTGTTGTCCTGCTCTAGCTCCCGCATGGTTTCTGTGAGCTCCATGACCGTCCTCTGGGTCTCCCTCAGCTCTGAAGTGGTCTCTCCCCGTTCCTCTTCAGATGACGGAGCTCTTCTCCCAGCTGCTGAATGGTGCAGGGCTCAGTCAGCCTGGCCAGAGTCCTCTCTTTAAATTCAGTAAACTCCAGCTCCAGGAGAGATACGCTTTCTCTCAGCTGCTGGACCAGTTTGGAGGGTGTTGAAGGAGTGTGAATGGATGGGCTGACTGGTGCTCTTTGTGCTGGCAGTGGCATCACTGGGTTCACTGTGTGGTTGGAGGGAGTTGGAGTGGCACAGTCAGAAGGGCTAGTTGCTGGTTTTGACTCTGATATTTCTGTGTCTGTGTTCACCTTGTCCTCTTCTGTCTGTGTGTCCGCAGCCTTGTTGGTATTGGGCACAACTCTCTCCACTTCCGTTTTTATTTTTGGGAAAAGCTCTTGAAATATGTTGAGGTTTGCTTCATTTCCCTGTACTAATACAGTCCCTTTAACATAGTAAGAGATTGTTAGAACTGGGTTATCAGTGTCCAGGGTCTCATCATGGCATATCGTGTGCCGTCCTCCTCGACCGATGCCTTCTTTCACAACATGGTCATAGTGGTTACAGATCACCTGTTTCCAGGAGTTAACATGTTCTGTGTGGAAGATGAGGCCATTCATCACCATCTTGTCCTTATAGACAGTGTAGTCAGCATACAGCTCTTCTGGGTGGGCCAAAAGTGTCTCCTCCTTGTGTTTTTTCTAGTTTTTATTACTTTTGCAACTAGGAGGGTACTCAACTTCTCTGCTGCACAGCCTGTTTTGGTTATTTTCCATGGCAACACACCAGGTAATACACAAACTTAACTGACTGAGACTGTTGTTATTAGCTTTTTGTACAAGATATTATTTAGGATTTAGCTGGCTGGCTAGCTGTCGTTATCTAACGTTGTGTAGCTACGCAGCTAACTGGCGTTATATACAGCCAGGCAGGTCGGCAGCTAACGCAGCTAACTATCGTTATATACAGCCAAACGGTCCCCGCTAGCTAACGCAGCTAACTATCGTTATATACAGCCAAATGGTCCCGCTAGCTAACGCAGCTAACTATCGTTATATACAGCCAAACGGTCCCGCTAGCTCTCGTAGTGACGTTATAAAGAGCCAACCGGTCCCGTTAGCTCTTGTAGCAATGTTATATTGAACCAGTAACGTTATAATGAGCCAAACGGTCCCGTTAGCTCTTGTAGCAATGTTATATTGAACCAGTAACGTTTTAATGAGCCAAACGGTCCCGTTAGCTCTTGTAGCAACGTTTTATTGAACCACACGGTCCCGTTAGCTCTTGTAGAAACGTTTTATTGAACCCAACGGTCCCGCTAGCTCTCGTAGCTAACGGTGTCAGTATACCTGACTACTCTGTTAGCCTCCTTAGCTGCTGTAGGCCGTTGTCTCCTTGTCTCCTTGCTACTTGCTCTTCTCTTTGGATTTAAGTGTTGGTCTTTGTCCTATTGGATCTATATATATTCATGTTGCCTTTGTGAAGTTATCTCTTCCTTCTGTTTAGTTATTCCATTAAAAGTTGAATATTCTTTAGGGGTTCATCTTAGCTGAACTTAGCTGAACTTAGCTGAACTTAGCTCTCTCTCTCTCTCTCTCTCTCTCTCTCTCTCTCTCTCTCCCTCTCTCTTCTCTCTCTCTCTCTCTCTCTCTCTCTCTCTCTCTCTCTCTCTCTCTCTCTCTCTCTCTCTCTCTCTCTCTCTCCCTCTCTCTTCTCTCTCTCCAAACATATTCATTAAGTAACAAGGTTGTGAGCGTTTTACTGAACTTTGTTTACGGGCAGGCTAAGTTAGCCATTTGGCTGACCCGTAGGAATAGGATCAAGGGCGTTGGTCCTACGGAATCGGTGCCTATGTTGAGGGGTATGATTTCTGCACGCCTTAGATTAGAGTTCATGTATTTCTCACTGAGACATAATGTTGATGCGTTCGTGAATGCTTGGGGATTGGGGAATGCAATGTGTACTGTGGGGGAGGAGGGGCTGAACATATGCATTTGAAGGTCAAGTGGGTTTTATGTGCTGAAGGAGTTTTTGGGGTGTGTGTGCGTGTGTGTGTGTGTGCGTGTGCGTGTGTGTGAGTGTGTGGGTGTGTGTGTGTGTGTGTGTGTGTGTGTGCGGGTGAGTGTGTGGGTGTGTGTGTTGTTGTTTTTATGAAGATGCCGTGAGGTTTTTGTGTCTCTACTGACTGTTTTTAGTTGACATGTTTTAATAAAGAACACCAAAAGTCAAAGTCTCTCTCTCTCTCTCTCTCTCTCTCTCTCTCGCTCTCTCTCTCTCTCTCTCTACTCTCTCTCTCTGTCTCTCTCTCCTCTCTCTACTCTCTCTCTCTCTCTACTCTCTCTCTACTCTCTCTCTCTCTCTACCTCTATCTACTATCTCTCTCTCTCTCTCTCTCTCTACTCTATCTACTCTCTCTCTCTACTCTCTCTCTCTCTCTCTCTCTCTCTCTCTCTCCCCTCTCTCTCTCTCTCTCTCTCTCTCTCTCTCTCTCTCTCTCTCTCTCTCTCTCTCTCTCTCTCTCTCTCTCTCTCTCACTCTCTCTCTCTCTCTCTCTACTCTCTCTCTCTCTCTCTCTCTCTCTCTCTCTCTCTCTCTCTCTCTCTCTCTCTCTCTCTCTCTCTCTCTCCCTCTCTCTCTCCCTCTATCTCCCTCTCTCTCTCTCTCACTGTATTATTACTCACTATTGCAGGGCTGTACGTTAACTTTTTTTGCACATAGCACTGGTGCTACAGAGGTTGATAGTTTTGTAGCACAGGCCAAAATCTTGTAGCACAAGTATAAAACGTGTTATATTTGTAACAGTCACAAATGTGCCTATTGTATTTGTGTTATTTAGTTGCAGTGCCATGTTTGGCTGTCATTTAGTATATCGCCATGTGTTATTATTACTATGATACTCTCATATGCTATTTTCAATTAATATCATAAACAACATAAGGAATATTAGCATAATTTTGAGTGGACTGAAGGAATGAGTCAGCGTTAATAGTTTTAAATGCAAATAATTTATTGAAACATAGAAGTGGGGTCGGTTGGGACACACACACACACACACAATGGGGGACCCTGATGTAAACAAGACAAACGTCTTTCTCTGGTCTGCATCCCCTTAACAATTGTGTGTATTGAGCCGTACTGTACCCATTCTGCAATCTGTTAAATAAAGTTTTCATTCATTCATTCACACACACTGTTTCAACTCACCACCCCCGCATCATATTGTAGTCTAGTCTGTCTTCAAACTTCCACTCCTCTCGAAACTTGTTTATATTTGAATATCATCATTATCTGTCCATCCTCAGTTTACTATAATATACTCCTGTCCTGAGTCCTGACTAGTGACTTCATCGTCTTTCCAAACGCACGCACGCACACACACACACAGGGAAGGGGAGAGAGTGCCCCCCATTTCCCTTTCCACACTGTGTCTGCTGGCTCTGCGCCTCTGATCAGGATTAGCTTGTTAGCTTGCTAACGTTGTAGTGATTGTAATGGTACATAAACGTTAATTTCGGGCGATGTGCGCATAAAGGAATGGCGACGGTGCAAAGCATGTAGATGCATTTGACCCGTTGCGAGAAAGAAAAAACACCACAGACTTATTTCGGGACGTGTGCGCACCAACCGACCAACGCGCTGCTCTGCTTGCAGATAACGCAGAAGCACGGATAGGGCGGATACGACTCGTCGAGTTGTCACAAGAGTTTTTTCAAAATAAGAGTATCATATGCACCTGAACGTTGCTAGCTTTCGGAGCCTAGCTGGAGCTGCGCGTGGGCAGAAATGAGACCCGCTACAGGATTTTCAAAATAAGAGTATCTATATGAACCGAATCCCTATCGCACCAGTGCTACTGAAGTAAATCCATCCATCGCACAGACAGCTGTTGCTGTAGCACGTGCGATATATATGTCGCACTGTACACCCCTGCACTATTCATATTCACCAGAACATCTCAGGTTTCGGGGGAAAACATCCTAAGGGGATGCAGACCAGAGAAAGACGTTTGTCTTGTTTACATCAGGGTCAATTCATAGTGTGTTCATAGATGCACCAAAATCCATTGCGGGGTGAAAATTTGCCGCAAAACATTAATATCTTTGGAACCGTTTGTATTCAATTGTATCTGACTCGGGAGATGATCTTCTCCCGTCACAATTGAAATTGTATTTCTCCGTCGAGCAAAAGCTGGCTGGCAGTCTCATTGAATAATATACGCACTCCGAAAGTCTGTAAACTTGTGCATAACGGAGCAGAGGTCCCCAACCATCGGGTCGCGGACCGATGTAATATAAAACACTTAATTAGCCGTGCATTGATAATACAATTGGTATCAGCTGTGTAACGTCTTAATTTAGGCATGACAGAGTCGTTGTAGGAGATGCATTCAATCTAACATTGAAGCTAACCCATATATAGAAATGTGTCATACAGACTTGGAGATGGAGCCAAGTGAGGTATTCAGAAGTTCAAGTGAGGTGTGTTTGTTTTATTTCTTCAGGCTTGAAAAGTAAAACTAAAACAATTATTATGTTCTTCTCGTTTGCCTCACGTCTCACGTCATTTTCAGTTAAAGGGTCATTAGAAATAACTTATTTCAAAGCCATTCTAAACAACGAACGTTCCTCTCACGGCGTTCTGAAAAAGAAATCTCAGATAGGCCGCACCCCCTGCCGATTTAAAGTTCCAACATGCCTGTATTACATTACATTACACAAACTAAAAACAGATATTACATTACATTACACAAACTAAAAACAGATATTACATTACATTACACAAACTAAAAACAGATATTACATTACATTACACAAACTAAAAACAGATATTACATTACATTACACAAACTAAAAACAGATATTACATTACATTACACAAACTAAAAACAGATATTACATTACATTACACAAACTAAAAACAGATATTACATTACATTACACAAACTAAAAACCGATATTGTCTGAATTACTAGAAGAAAGAAATGCACCACCTTTGGCTGATAGTAATTTCTTAATTTCTTAGGATTTATTTTGGTCTAATAAATGTTTAAGATTCTTAGATGGATCCCCTGCTGCCTCCTCCTATTCCTCCTCCTCCTCCTCCTCCTCCTCCTCTTCCTCATCTTCCTCATCCTCCTCTTCCTCATCTTCATCATCTTCCTCCTCCTCCTCTTCCTCCTCTTCCTCCTCCTCATCTTCCTCCTCTTCCTCATCCGCCTCCTCCTCCTCATACTCTTCCTCATCTTCCTCCTCCTCCTCATAATCATCCTCCTCCTTCTCATCCTCCTCCTAATCATCATCATCCTCCTACTCTTCCACATCTTCCTCCTCTTCCTCATCCTCCTCTTCCTCCTCCTGCTCCTGCTCCTACTCTTCCTCATCTTCCTCCTCCTCCTGCTCCTGCTCCTACTCTTCCTCCTCCTCCTCCTCCTCCTGCTCCTCCTGCTCTTCCTCCTCCTTCTCTTCCTCCTCCTCCTCTTCCTCCTCCTCCTCCTCCTCCTGCTCCTCCTCCTGCTCCTCCTCCTCCTGCTCCTCCTGCTCCTACTCCTCCTCCCTCCTCTTCCTCTTCCTCCTCCTCTCCTCCTCCTCTCCTCCTCCTCCTCCTCCTCCTCCACGGGGAGCAGCGTACTGGCTCATATTAAATGGCAGGCCATGCATTATGCAGCAGCTTAGGCCATAGCGCTGGATCTTCATGTCCTCGGCTGCAGTCCACCTGTCGCTGCTCTGGTCGTAGCGCTCCATGTTGGAGATGGAGGTGAAGCCATTCCAGCCTCCGACCACAAAGAGCAGGTCGTCCAGCACCGCGATGCCAAAGTAGATGCGGGGGGTGAGCATGTCGGGCAGGGCGCTCCAGGAGTCAGTCAAGGGGCTGTAGGCCTCCGCGCTACGCAGGTTGTTTACACCGTCCCACCCTCCCACCTGAGGACAGGACACATGAGAGGAATGTTTTAGTGTGTGGCTCAGGCAGGCAGGCAGGCAGACACTGTATTAATCCACTTAGGGAAATGAGGGCATCACAGCAGCATTGCAAGTCAAATGATACATATCTATAGAAATATCTAGTATAAAGCATTTGTCTCCGTGTGCACCTACCGCATAGACTTGTCCTCCGTACGCAGCGACTCCCACTCCTGCTCCACGCCTGCTGCTCATGGGGGCGATCAGAGTCCACTGGTCGGTGTCTGGGCTGTAGCACTCAGCTGTGAGCAGACCCTCCCACCTCGTCCCGTTGAAGCCACCACAGATGTAAACCTGTAATAAGAAAGAATATTCTAATTTAGTTGATATATTCCATTTGATTTCATTCTACTTTAATTGTCTGTTAATGTTGATGCACCAAAGGACCCAGACACATCTTTTCTATGTGCAAGCTTACTTGGTAATAAAGACATTTATGATTTCTGATCTAACGTTCCTTGTGTTCATCTAGCACCCTGTGTCCCTCAGTTCCACCCACCTTGCCCTGGAGGGCTGCTGCCCCTGCGCTGGTCCTGTGCTCCAGCATGGGTGAGATCACTGTCCACTGGTCGGTTTCAGGCTTGTAGCGCTCTGCGGTGTTCAGGTCCATGTGTCCGTCGTCCCCTCCCATGGCGTAGATACAGCCGTCCAACACGACCACGCTGAGCTCACTGCGGCGTGAGTGCATGGGAGCCGCCTGCAGCCAGCTGCGAGTGACGGGGTTGAACCTGCGCACACTGCTGAGAGGCACATAGTCGTCCTGGCCGCCGACGCAGTAGACCAGACCGTGGAGATAAGCGGTGCCGTGGTGGATCCGGGTACTCTCCCCCTCAACGCTCACGTCCATCCATCCACAGGCTCGGATATTGTAAGCCTCCATGCCACACCAGCCTCCGATGGCCAATATGACCTCCTGGGGCCGGCGTGGGCGGGTCAGGGGGTTTGGGAGCCTGTCGGAGCCAGGGGGGTTCAGGACGCTGAGGATGAGGGCCCTGCAGTCGTGGCTGTCCCTCACCACAGGGTTGTTCTGGACGTTGTTCAGCAAGTAGTCAGGCCTCATCAAGCCCATGCGAACCTGGGAAGAGACAAGCAGACCGTGGGTACAACTTAGACATCGGTTGTAGACGGTTTCTGTTGCTAGGGAACAGTTTGGACCCAAATGTTTGAGAACCACTGTACTAGGGAACCTAGTGTTGTTTTAATGTAATGCACAGTAATTTTTTTTTTTTTTATATAAATATTTTTCTTTTCTTTTCATACATAAAACAGAACATAACAGTACAATAATAATAATAATAATAATATTAATAATAATAATAATAACAATGACAACAGCGACAACAACAATAATAACAGTAACATGAATCATAATGACCTTGACAAGAGACAGACAAACAAGAAAAAGTTAAATAATAAATATTTAATTAAAAATAAATGTGGCTCAGGCACTAGCAACCATGTTTGTGTATCCGTAATACAATTAGTTACCTTGGGCAGCAGCAAAGGGATGTGTGTTTTACGCTCCTCACGGGAGTTGTCGATCCAACGGAGGACGGCCTCGAACACCGTCTCCTCGCTCTTCACGTTCAGGTCATCCCTCTCGATGATGTCCACCAGTTGCTGCGGGGACAGCTCCACAAACTCCTGTGAGACGTGCAACATCTCCTCAAAGTGGCACACGATGCAGATATGGGCTTTGCGCCTCAGGTCAGGGCAGCAGTAGATGTCCGTGAACCTCCAGATGCCGACACAGTTTTCCAGAGACAGCTGGCCCCCTAGGAAGTCAGAGCACGCTCCTACTATGCCAGTGACGAGAAGCTGGTCTGCAGCCACCAGAAGCTCTTTCACGTTCTCTGCTGTCACCAGCACAAAGCGTGTGTAGGCGTACTCTATGATGAGCTGCATCATACCCGGGGACACCCCAGGGATAGTGTAGACGAGTTGCTCTGAGTCACTCCAGCGAGTGAAGAGGGCTCTGTGGGACGCAGAGTATAGAGATATCTGATGAGTAAACAGTAAGCAACATTCTGTCCTATGTAGTAATTAGGGCTGACCCCTATTAGTCGAATAGTCGACTAATCGGTCGAAAGGAGCCGTAGTCGACTGCCAACCACTTAGAAGCGTGGCTAACGCCAACTGCCTAAGAAAACAGGCACAGAGGCACTGAAAGAGGATTTCACCCATCTAATGAACACACTCGACTAGACAAATATCAAGATGTATCCATCAGTGGACCAATTGCATGCTTTTGCAGAGGACACGAAGCCTTCAGTCGACTCCTTCAGACATTAAGCACCTCCCACAGCCCAAATGGAATGATAAAAAGAAATATATATATATATATTATACTTTTTTTTTTTAATAGTCGACTAATGGCAAATTTTGGCCAATCATAGTCGACTATCCAAATCCTTAGTCGGGGACAGCCCTAGTAGTAATATATTTTCACCCTATACTTCTACAGTGAAACTATATTACTACTAGGGCTGTCCCCGACTAACAGTAGAAGTATAGTATATTTTTACAGTAGAAGTACAGTATAGTATCTGTTTACAGTAGAAGTACAGTATAGTATCTTTTTACAGTAGAAGTACAGTATAGTATCTGTTTACAGTAGGAGTACAGTATAGTATCTGTTTACAGTAGAAGTACAGTATAGTATCTGTTTACAGTAGAAGTACATTATAGTATCGTTTTACAGTAGAATTACAGTATAGTATCTGTTTACAGTAGACGTACAGTATAGTATCTGTTTACAGTAGAAGTACAGTATAGTATCTGTTTACAGTAAAAGTACAGTATGGTATCTGTTTACTAACCAAGCTAACCTGAACCAAGCTAAACGTACCTGAAATAGTCACTGCAGTCACACAGGAGGGCCTTGTGGGCATTAAACTCAGTGCTGTTGACTTTAATAACCACATCACAGACCCTTCCCTCCAGACGCAGCTCATTAAGGATTGTACAGGACATTGTTTCCTTTTCCATGTGGGGATTTTAAATTGTATCTACAGAATATATTCAAGCTTACAGACAAGTAGCCGGAAACAACAAGTGATATCTTCACTTGGTCTTCTGAGATCTGCGATCTTCTGAGATAATTGTTGAATATATACTGTACACAAATGTTCTAGAATGTTCTATTATGACATCATACTGTGACATCACAAATGTTCTAGAATGTTCTATTATGACATCATACTGTGACATCACAAATGTTCTAGATTGTTTGATTATGACATCATACTGTGACATCACAAATGTTCTAGAATGTTTGATTATGACATCATACTGTGGCATCACAAATGTTCTAGAATGTTTGATTATGACATCATACTGTGACATCACACATGTTCTAGAATGTTTGATTATGTCATCATACTGTGACATCACAACGGAACATGTTTGAGTGTCATTTGAATAATTTAAATATGTTGACATTAAAAAAGAACAAATAAAATGATAAAAAATACATAAAACAATGATACAAATTATAATAAAATATTTAAGTAAAATGTATAGAAATAAAGAAAAATAAGACAATGAAATAAAGATAATAATTCATTTAAAAGCTATTTTAAAAAGGTACGTTTTGAGCAGTGCCAACCGAGTCTGCTGTCCTAACATACTTTGGGTCTGTAGGGTAAGCACTTATTCCCTCCGCCCTGAACATTTATGGAGATGAATGGGCCTTTTAAGTCAGTGATAAAAGTGTCTTTCAAGGATAAGTGAGCTCCTGCACTGATTATTATAGTTCAATATTCAATATTTGATCACCAAAACCCCCCAAAAAGCATAAAAAGGCCCCTCCCCGCCCAAAAAAGGCCCCCAAAAATAGCACAGGCCCAGTGCCCTTTTCAGCCTTTGAGCACCTGCCCCTCTAAAGTCCTGTGCACGTCCCTGGTCATACTAACTCATTGGCAGAGGTAGCGGGTGGAAGTCGATGGGTGGGGATTTGGACGTTATGGACAGTGACTCCTACAGCTCGGTTGGGGGACGCCTGCA